>NC_060181.1:10986663-11029163 GCF_021184085.1 Oncorhynchus gorbuscha | reverse complement strand
AGTATATACCCTAAACCTACAGTATATACCCTAAACCTACAGTATATACCCTAAACCTACAGTATATACCCTAAACCTACAGTATATACCCTAAACCTACAATATATACCCTAAACCTACAGTATATACCCTAAACCTACAGTATATACCCTAAACCTACAGTATATACCCTAAACATACAATATATACCCTAAACCTACAGTATATACCCTAAACCTACAATATATACCCTAAACCTACAGTATATACCCTAAACCTACAATATATACCCTAAACCTACAGTATATACCCTAAACCTACAGTATATACCCTAAACCTACAATATATACCCTAAACCTACAGTATATACCCTAAACCTACAATATATACCCTAAACCTACAGTATATACCCTAAACCTACAGTATATACCCTAAACCTACAATATATACCCTAAACCTACAGTATAAGTCGCTTTAAAGCGTCTGCTAAATGGCATATATTATTATTATTATTAAACCTACAGTATATACCCTAAACCTACAATATATACCCTAAACCTACAATATATACCCTAAACCTACAGTATATACCCTAAACCTACAGTATATACCCTAAACCTACAGTATATACCCTAAACCTACAATGTATACCCTAAACCTACAGTATATACCCTAAACCTACAGTATATACCCTAAACCTACAGTATATACCCTAAACCTACAGTATATACCCTAAACCTACAGTATATACCCTAAACCTACAGTATATACCCTAAACCTACAATATATACCCTAAACCTACAGTATATACCCTAAACCTACAGTATATACCCTAAACCTACAGTATATACCCTAAACCTACAATATATACCCTAAACCTACAGTATATACCCTAAACCTACAATATATACCCTAAACCTACAGTATATACCCTAAACCTACAATATATACCCTAAACCTACAGTATATACCCTAAACCTACAGTATATACCCTAAACCTACAATATATACCCTAAACCTACAGTATATACCCTAAACCTACAATATATACCCTAAACCTACAGTATATACCCTAAACCTACAGTATATACCCTAAACCTACAATATATACCCTAAACCTACAGTATATACCCTAAACCTACAGTATATACCCTAAACCTACAATATATACCCTAAACGACTGTAAGTCGCTTTGGATAAAAGCGTCTGCTAAATGGCATATATTATTATTATTATTAAACCTACAGTATATACCCTAAACCTACAATATATACCCTAAACCTACAATATATAAACCCTAAACCTACAGTATATACCCTAAACCTACAGTATATACCCTAAACCTACAATATATACCCTAAACCTACAGTATATACCCTAAACCTACAAACCTACAGTATATACCCTAAACCTACAGTATATACCCTAAACCTACAGTATATACCCTAAACCTACAGTATATACCCTAAACCTACAGTATATACCCAATAAACCTACAGTATATACCCTAAACCTACAGTATATACCCTAAACCTACAGTATATACCCTAAACCTACAGTATATACCCTAAACCTACAGTATATACCCTAAACCTACAGTATATACCCTAAACCTACAGTATATACCCTAAACCTACAGTATATACCCTAAACCTACAGTATATACCCTAAACCTACAGTATATACCCTAAACCTACAGTATATACCCTAAACCTACAGTATATACCCTAAACCTACAATATATACCCTAAACTTACAATATATACCCTAAACCTACAGTATATACCCTAAACCTACAATATATACCCTAAACCTACAGTATATACCCTAAACCTACAGTATATACCCTACTAATTTTGAAAATTACTCTCTCCAGAAATAAGTCTCTCACTGTTGCCGCCTGCTACCGACCACCCTCAGCTCCCAGCTGTGCCCTGGACACCATTTGTGAAATGATCGCCCCCCATCTAGCTTCAGAGTTTGTTCTGTTAGGTGACCTAAACTGGGATATGCTTAACACCCCGGCAGTCCTACAATCTAAGCTAGATGCCCTCAATCTCACTCAAATCATCAAGGAACCCACCAGGTACAACCCTAACTCTGTAAACAAGGGCAACCTCATAGACGTCATCCTGACCAACTGGCCCTCCAAATACACCTCCGCTGTCTTCAACCAGGATCTCAGCGATCACTGCCTCATTGCCTGTATCCACCACGGAGCCGCAGTCAAACGACCACCCCTCATCACTGTCAAACGCTCCCTAAAACACTTCTGTGAGCAGGCCTTTCTAATCGACCTGGCCCGGGTATCCTGGAAGGACATTGACCTCATCCCGTCAGTTGAGGATGCCTGGTCATTCTTTAAAAGTAACTTCCTCACCATTTTAGATAAGCATGCTCCGTTCAAAAAATGCAGAACCAAGAACAGATACAGCCCTTGGTTCACTCCAGACCTGACTGCCCTCGACCAGCACAAAAACATCCTGTGGCGGACTGCAATAGCATCGAATAGCCCCCGTGATATGCAACTGTTCAGGGAAGTCAGGAACCAATACACGCAGTCAGTCAGGAAAGCTAAGGCCAGCTTCTTCAGGCAGAAGTTTGCATCCTGTAGCTCCAACTCCAAAAAGTTCTGGGACACTGTGAAGTCCATGGAGAACAAGAGCACCTCCTCCCAGCTGCTCACTGCACTGAGGCTAGGTAACACGGTCTCCACCGATAAATCCATGATTATCGAAAACTTCAATAAGCACTTCTCAACGGCTGGCCATGCCTTCCGCCTGGCTACTCCAACCTCGGCCAACAGCTCTGCCCCCCCCGCAGCTCCTCGCCCAAGCCTCTCCAGGTTCTCCTTTACCCAAATCCAGATAGCAGATGTTCTGAAAGAGCTGCAAAACCTGGACCCGTACAAATCAGCTGGGCTTGACAATCTGGACCCTCTATTTCTGAAACTATCTGCCGCCATTGTCGCAACCCCTATTACCAGCCTGTTCAACCTCTCTTTCATATCGTCTGAGATCCCCAAGGATTGAAAGCTGCCGCAGTCATCCCCCTCTTCAAAGGGGGAGACACCCTGGACCCAAACTGTTATAGACCTATATCCATCCTGCCCTGCCTATCTAAGGTCTTCGAAAGCCAAGTCAACAAACAGGTCACTGACCATCTCGAATCCCACCGTACCTTCTCCGCTGTGCAATCTGGTTTCCGAGCCGGTCACGGGTGCACCTCAGCTACACTCAAGGTACTAAACAATATCATAACCGCCATCGATAAAAGACAGTACTGTGCAGCCGTCTTCATCGACCTCGCCAAGGCTTTCGACTCTGTCAATCACCATATTCTTATCGGCAGACTCAATAGCCTCGGTTTTTCGGATGACTGCCTTGCCTGGTTCACCAATTACTTTGCAGACAGAGTTCAGTGTGTCAAATCGGAGGGCATGCTGTCCGGTCCTCTGGCAGTCTCTATGGGGGTGCCACAGGGTTCAATTCTCGGGCCGACTCTTTTCTCTGTATATATCAATGATGTTGCTCTTGCTGCGGGCGATTCCCTGATCCACCTCTACGCAGACGACACCATTCTATATACTTTCGGCCTGTCATTGGACACTGTGCTATCTAACCTCCAAACGAGCTTCAATGCCATACAGCACTCATTCCGTGGCCTCCAACTGCTCTTAAACGCGAGTAAAACCAAATGCATGCTTTTCAACCGATCGCTGCCTGCACCCGCATGCCCGACTAGCATCACCACCCTGGATGGTTCCGACCTTGAATATGTGGACATCTATAAGTACCTAGGTGTCTGGCTAGACTGCAAACTCTCCTTCCAGACTCACATCAAACATCTCCAATCGAAAATCAAATCAAGAGTCGGCTTTCTATTCCGCAACAAAGCCTCCTTCACTCACGCCGCCAAGCTTACCCTAGTAAAACTGACTATCCTACCGATCCTCGACTTCGGCGATGTCATCTACAAAATGGCTTCCAACACTCTACTCAGCAAACTGGATGCAGTCTATCACAGTGCCATCCGTTTTGTCACTAAAGCACCTTATACCACCCACCACTGCGACTTGTATGCTCTAGTCGGCTGGCCCTCACTACATATTCGTCGCCAGACCCACTGGCTCCAGGTCATCTACAAGTCCATGCTAGGTAAAGCTCCGCCTTATCTCAGTTCACTGGTCACGATGGCAACACCCATCCGTAGCACGCGCTCCAGCAGGTGTATCTCACTGATCATCCCTAAAGCCAACACCTCATTTGGCCGCCTTTCGTTCCAGTACTCTGCTGCCTGTGACTGGAACGAACTGCAAAAATCGCTGAAGTTGGAGACTTTTATCTCCCTCACCAACTTCAAACATCTGCTATCAGCTTCTCTCCTTATCTTTTCTCTGATGGACAGTCCCCCTCTCTTCTCTCCTTCTCTTTTCTCTGATGGACAGTCCCCCTCTCTTCTCTCCTTCTCTTCTCTCTGATGGACAGTCCCCGTCTCTTCTCTCCTTCTCTTTTCTCTGATGGACAGTCCCCCTCTCTTCTCTCCTTCTCTTTTCTCTGATGGACAGTCCCCCTTCTCCATGCCTTTATCATTCTGAAAGAGAGTCTGTAATCTAACTAAATGTTCTCTGAAATGGAAATAAATAAACAATCTTTCTCTTTTCTCTGATGGACAGTCCCCCTCTCCCCTCTCTCTTCTCTCTCATTCTCCCCCTCTCTCTCCTTCTCTTTTCTCTGATGGACAGTCCCCTTCTTCTCCCCTTTCTCTCCTTCTCCATGCCTTTATCATTCTGAAAGTAGAGTCTGTAATCTAACTAAATGTTCTCTGAGAAATGTAAATAAATAAACAATCTTTCTCTCTCTCTCCCTCCTCTCCCCCCTCTCTCTCTCTCCATTCTCTCCCCTCTCTCTCTCTCTCTCTCCATTCTCTCTCCTCTCTCTCCCTCCCTCTCTCTCTCTCTCTCCATTCTCTCTCCCTCTCTCTCTCTCTCTCTCTCTCTCCTTCTCCCCTCTCTCTCTCTCTCTCCCTTCTCTTCCCTCTCTCTCTCCCTCTCTCTCTCTCTCTCTCTCTCTCTCACTCTCACGCTCTCTCTCTCTCTCTCTCTCTCTCTCTCTCTCTCTCTCTCTCTCTCTCTCTCTCTCTCCCCTCTCTCTCTCTCTCTCTCTCTCTCCCTTCTCTTCCCTCTCTCTCTCCCTCTCTCTCTCTCATTCTCACTCTCTCTCCTCCTCTCCCTCCTCTCCCCTCTCTCCCTCCTCTCTAGGGTCAGACCTGGGTTCAATCAGATGAAGAAAGTTCTTCCAGAGATGAGTTCTATGACGATGAAGACCTCGTCTCAGGCTCTGGATCTGGCTGTGAGTGTCGTGTGTGTGTGTGTGTGTGTGTGTGTGTGTGTGTGTGTGTGTGTGTGTGTGTGTGTGTGTGTGTGTGTGTGTGTGTGTGTGTGTGTGTGTGTGTGTGTGTGTGTGTGTGTGTGTGTGTGTGTGTGTGTGTGTGTGTGTGTGTGTGTGTGTGTGTGTGTGTGTGTAGGCATGTTTGAACAGGTCTATGTTAGAATCCGTGTGTGTGTGCGTTCTTAAATCTGCAGCTCTGACTCTGTGGTCAAACTGAACACAGGGACTATACACACAGGCACGCATACACACAGGCATGCATACACACAGGCACGCATACACACAGGCACGCATACACACAGGCACGCATACACACAGGCACGCATACACACAGGCACGCATACACACAGGCACGCATACACACAGGCACGCATACACACAGGCACGCATACACACAGGCACGCATACACACTTACGCATTTTAACTGGAAACTGGAACTGGACGCAGAAACACACACACAGAGATTGAAAGCGCACACACACACTCCTAGTAGCCAGGCCTCCACCCAGATTAAGTGATTTTATTTACTGTAATCTGATTACAGACAGCAGATTAGGTGATCACAAGTAGACAAGCCATTGTGTGTGTGTGTGTGTGTGTGTGTGTGTGTGTGTGTGTGTGTGTGTGTGTGTGTGTGCGTGCGTGCGTGCGTGCGCGTGCGCGTGTGTGTGTGTGTGTGTGTGTGTGTGTGTGTGTGTGTGTGTGTGTGTGTGTAGAATTACCTCCATAACTTTAATCAGATGTTTTTTTTCATTTATTTTATTTATATTAGAGGTCTTTGTTTGTTTCAGATTAGTTTCTATAACTGTAATTATCATTTCTCTCTCTGTTTCAGATTAGCCTCTTCCTTTTCCTGTCACTCTGATAACATACACTATTTTAGTTCATATTTAGTTTAACAACTAACCCCTCCCCTTCCATCTTTCTTTCTCTCCATAGTTCCAGAGATGAAGGTCAACCCTATAGCGGTGGGCGTATCATTCACCACGGAAGCGCCCCTCCCCTTCTCTACCACCCAGGCCACTGGCCCCGCCCCCTCGGCCCCACCTGTAGCCGAGCCCAGCCCTAAAGTTGACGTCCTTCCTACCCCACTACCCACTGAGGGAGAGGGGGAGAGAGTCCTTCCTACCCCACTACCCACTGAGGGAGAGGGGGAGAGAGTCCTTCTTACCCCACCTCCCACTGAGGGAGAAGGGGAGAGCGGGGTAGAATGGGAGAGAGAACAAGAGAGGGAGAGGGAACAAGAGAAGGATAGGGAACAAGAGAAGGAGAGAGAACAAGAGAAGGAGAGGGAACAAGAGAAGGAGAGGGAACAAGAGAAGGAGAGAGAACAAGAGAAGGAGAGGGAACGAGAGAAGGAGAGAGAACAAGAGAAGGAGAGGGAACAAGAGAAGGAGAGGGAACAAGAGAAGGAGAGGGAACAAGAGAAGGAGAGGGAACAAGAGAGGGAGAGGGAACAAGAGAAGGAGAGGGAACAAGAGAAGGAGAGGGAACAAGAGAAGGAAAGGGAACAAGAGAAGGAGAGGGAACAAGAGAGGGAGAGGGAACAAGAGAAGGAGAGAGAAAAAGAGAGGGAGAGGGAACGAGAGAGGGAGAGGGAACGAGAGAGGGAGAGAGAACGAGAGAGGGAGAGAGAACGAGAGAGGGAGAGAGAACGAGAGAGGGAGAGAGAACGAGAGAGGGTGAGAGAACGAGAAAGAGAGAGGATACGGGAAAGAGAAGATGAAAGAGAGAAGGCGAGAGCCGCCCAGACTACCATTTTCCCCCGCGGCCCTGCAGCTCTTCCCATGGCAACCACCAGTTTGGCGGCGACTCCGGCGGAGCGTGCAGCGCCCTCTAGCGGCATGGAGGACCTGGGCACCACAGAAGAAGAGGACAAGGATGTTTACCTGTCCCCAGACCCCACCACCAGTTTACTTATGGTGACCACCACAGAAGAAGAAGAAGTGACCACTACTGAGACAGAGACCACACCCATCCCAGAGACAACAGCTCCACCCACTACGACTGGCCCAGCCCCAGCTGAGAGGTCTAGCTCCGCCCCCTTCAGGCCCAGGGTTCCTGTGACCTTGCCTACTAAAGCTGCACCCACAGAGAAGAGCACACGTCCCCAGCCACCCTCTACAACGGTGTGTGTGTGTGTGTGTGTGTGTCCTGTGTGAATGTGTCATCACATGTGGAGTGAAAGACACAGGTGGGCCTCGTTAAGGGAGCTGATCCTTGTTAGTTGCATCGTTAATGATTCATTACATGATTAGAATCCAGATAAATGGACTGGAGCCAGTGGAGGCTGCTGAGGGGAGGACGGCTCATAATAATGACTGGGACGGAGCGAACGGAATGCCATCAAACACCTGGAAACCATGGAAACCAAGTGTTTAATGTATTTGATACCATTCCACCTGTTACGCTCCAGTCATTACAACGAGCCCATCCTCCCCAATTAAGGCGCCACCAGCCTCCTGTGGCAAACGCACATAATGTGTTCTCTATCTGATGTGTTCAGTGAACTGACATGGTCCCTGTATTTCTCTCAGAATAATGAGTTGGGGGTTAACGGACCCAGCGGAGACTTTGAGATCCGTGAGGAGGACCGTCGTCAGGGAAACCAGGTTGTTGGGCGTGGCGTGGAGACGGGAGCGGAGCCTGATCTGATTGGCAACACGATCAACACGGGAAGTTCTGCCGCTCAACTTCCTCAGAAGAACATCCTGGAGAGGAAGGAGGTCCTGATAGGTGAGTCTCTCTCACTCCATCTCTCTCTTTGCCTCATCTAATCTGTCACTCCATCTCTCTCTTTGCCTCATCTAATCTGTCACTCCATCTCTCTTTTCCTCTCTTCTAATCTGTCACTCCATCTCTCTCTTTGCCTCATCTAATCTGTCACTCCAATCTGTCACTCCATCTCTCTCTTTCTCTCATCTAATCTGTCACTCCATCTCTCTCTTTGCCTCATCTAATCTGTCACTCCATCTCTCTCTTTGCCTCATCTAATCTGTCACTCCATCTCGCTCTTTTCCTCTTCTAATCTGTCACTCCATCTCTCTCTTTCTCTCTTCTAATCTGTCACTCCATCTCTCTCTTTGCCTCATCTAATCTGTCACTCCATCTCTCTCTTTTCCTCTTCTAATCTGTCACTCCATCTCTCTCTTTCTCTCATCTAATCTGTCACTCCATCTCTCTCTTTGCCTCATCTAATCTGTCACACCATCTCTCTCTTTCTCTCTCTTTCTCTCTTCTAATCTGTCACTCCATCTCTCTTTTTCTCTCTTCTAATCTGTCACTCCATCTCTCTCTTTGCCTCATCTAATCTGTCACTCCATCTCTCTCTTTCTCTCTTCTAATCTGTCACTCCATCTCTCTCTTTTTCTCATCTAATCTGTCACTCCATCTCTCTCTTTCTCTCTTCTAATCTGTCACTCCATCTCTCTCCTCATCTAATCTGTCACACCATCTTCTAATCTGTCACTCCATCTCTCTCTTTCTCTCTTCTAATCTGTCACTCCATCTCTCTCTTTGCCTCATCTAATCTGTCACTCCATCTCTCTCTTTCTCTCTTCTAATCTGTCACTCCATCTCTCTCTTTCTCTTTTCTAATCTGTCACTCCATCTCTCTCTTTCTCTCTTCTAATCTGTCACACCATCTCTCTCTTTGCCTCTTCTAATCTGTCACACCATCTCTCTCTCTCTCTCTCTCTGAAAATTCAATATTTTGGTAATTAAAAAGGAAGATATTTCACAGTGGTTTAGATGGTACAATGATTCTCTACACTATATATTGCTTGTTTTGTCACATAAACTGAAATTAGGCAACGCAACCAGGAAATGGTGGAGTGACTTCTGCACATTGCATCTTTAACTCACTCAATTTACCATGCCGAGTGTGATTATATTCAATTTGAATCCATTTAGATTAGCTAATCTCCAGTAGGCCAATAGAAGCCGTTGGTCAGCACCACATGGTGTGTTTGTTTCTGGTCTAATCTCCAGTAGGCCAATAGAAGCCGTGGGTCAGCACCACATGGTGTGTTTGTTTCTGGTCTAATCTCCAGTAGGCCAATAGAAGCCGTGGGTCAGCACCACATGGTGTGTTTGTTTCTGGTCTAATCTCCAGTAGGCCAATAGAAGCCGTTGGTCAGCACCACATGGTGTGTTTGTTTCTGGTCTAATCTCCAGTAGGCCAATAGAAGCCGTTGGTCAGCACCACATGGTGTGTTTGTTTCTGGTCTAATCTCCAGTAGGCCAATAGAAGCCGTGGGTCAGCACCACATGGTGTGTTTGTTTCTGGTCTAATCTCCAGTAGGCCAATAGAAGCCGTGGGTCAGCACCACATGGTGTGTTTGTTTCTGGTCTAATCTCCAGTAGGCCAATAGAAGCCGTGGTCAGCACCACATGGTGTGTTTGTTTCTGGTCTAATCTCCAGTAGGCCAATAGAAGCCGTTGGTCAGCACCACATGGTGTGTTTGTTTCTGGTCTAATCTCCAGTAGGCCAATAGAAGCCGTTGGTCAGCACCACATGGTGTGTTTGTTTCTGGTCTAATCTCCAGTAGGCCAATAGAAGCCGTTGGTCAGCACCACATGGTGTGTTTGTTTCTGGTCTAATCTCCAGTAGGCCAATAGAAGCCGTTGGTCAGCACCACATGGTGTGTTTGTTTCTGGTCTAATCTCCAGTAGGCCAATAGAAGCCGTTGGTCAGCACCACATGGTGTGTTTGTTTCTGGTCTAATCTCCAGTAGGCCAATAGAAGCCGTTGGTCAGCACCACATGGTGTGTTTGTTTCTGGTCTAATCTCCAGTAGGCCAATAGAAGCCGTTGGTCAGCACCACATGGTGTGTTTGTTTCTGGTCTAATCTCCAGTAGGCCAATAGAAGCCGTTGGTCAGCACCACATGGTGTGTTTGTTTCTGGTCTAATCTCCAGTAGGCCAATAGAAGCCGTGGGTCAGCACCACATGGTGTGTTTGTTTCTGGTCTAATCTCCAGTAGGCCAATAGAAGCCGTTGGTCAGCACCACATGGTGTGTTTGTTTCTGGTCTAATCTCCAGTAGGCCAATAGAAGCCGTTGGTCAGCACCACATGGTGTGTTTGTTTCTGGTCTAATCTCCAGTAGGCCAATAGAAGCCGTGGGTCAGCACCACATGGTGTGTTTGTTTCTGGTCTAATCTCCAGTAGGCCAATAGAAGCCGTTGGTCAGCACCACATGGTGTGTTTGTTTCTGGTCTAATCTCCAGTAGGCCAATAGAAGCCGTTGGTCAGCACCACATGGTGTGTTTGTTTCTGGTCTAATCTCCAGTAGGCCAATAGAAGCCGTTGGTCAGCACCACATGGTGTGTTTGTTTCTGGTCTAATCTCCAGTAGGCCAATAGAAGCCGTTGGTCAGCACCACATGGTGTGTTTGTTTCTGGTCTAATCTCCAGTAGGCCAATAGAAGCCGTGGGTCAGCACCACATGGTGTGTTTGTTTCTGGTCTAATCTCCAGTAGGCCAATAGAAGCCGTGGTCAGCACCACATGGTGTGTTTGTTTCTGGTCTAATCTCCAGTAGGCCAATAGAAGCCGTGGGTCAGCACCACATGGTGTGTTTGTTTCTGGTCTAATCTCCAGTAGGCCAATAGAAGCCGTGGGTCAGCACCACATGGTGTGTTTGTTTCTGGTCTAATCTCCAGTAGGCCAATAGAAGCTGGTCTAATCTCCAGTAGGGTCAGCACCACATGGTGTGTTTGTTTCTGGTCTAATCTCCAGTAGGCCAATAGAAGCCGTGGGTCAGCACCACATGGTGTGTTTGTTTCTGGTCTAATCTCCAGTAGGCCAATAGAAGCCGTGGGTCAGCACCACATGGTGTGTTTGTTTCTGGTCTAATCTCCAGTAGGCCAATAGAAGCCGTTGGTCAGCACCACATGGTGTGTTTGTTTCTGGTCTAATCTCCAGTAGGCCAATAGAAGCCGTGGGTCAGCACCACATGGTGTGTTTGTTTCTGGTCTAATCTCCAGTAGGCCAATAGAAGCCGTGGGTCAGCACCACATGGTGTGTTTGTTTCTGGTCTAATCTCCAGTAGGCCAATAGAAGCCGTTGGTCAGCACCACATGGTGTGTTTGTTTCTGGTCTAATCTCCAGTAGGCCAATAGAAGCCAGCCCAGTCACGGTTGGTCAGCACCACATGGTGTGTTTGTTTCTGGTCTAATCTCCAGTAGGCCAATAGAAGCCGTCCTTCAGCACCACATGGTGTGTTTGTTTCTGGTCTAATCTCCAGTAGGCCAATAGAAGCCGTTGGTCAGCACCACATGGTGTGTTTGTTTCTGGTCTAATCTCCAGTAGGCCAATAGAAGCCGTGGGTCAGCACCACATGGTGTGTTTGTTTCTGGTCTAATCTCCAGTAGGCCAATAGAAGCCGTGGGTCAGCACCACATGGTGTGTTTGTTTCTGGTCTAATCTCCAGTAGGCCAATAGAAGCCTGGGTCAGCACCACATGGTGTGTTTGTTTCTGGTCTAATCTCCAGTAGGCCAATAGAAGCCGTGGGTCAACCCACCTGGACCACATGGTGTGTTTGTTTCTGGTCTAATCTCCAGTAGGCCAATAGAAGCCGTGGGTCAGCACCACATGGTGTGTTTGTTTCTGGTCTAATCTCCAGTAGGCCAATAGAAGCCGTGGGTCAGCACCACATGGTGTGTTTGTTTCTGGTCTAATCTCCAGTAGGCCAATAGAAGCCGTGGGTCAGCACCACATGGTGTGTTTGTTTCTGGTCTAATCTCCAGTAGGCCAATAGAAGCCGTGGGTCAGCACCACATGGTGTGTTTGTTTCTGGTCTAATCTCCAGTAGGCCAATAGAAGCCGTGGTCAGCACCACATGGTGTGTTTGTTTCTGGATCTAATGCAACAGTGGTTGGGCTTGATTACAACAACGACGAGACGGCCTACAGGGAGGAGGTGAGGGCCCTTGGAGTGTGGTGTCAGGAAAATAATCTCCAGTAGGCCAATAGAAGATTGTGGGTCAGCACCACATGGTGTGTTTGTTTCTGGTCTAATCTCCAGTAGGCCAATAGAAGCCGTGGGTCAGCACCACATGGTGTGTTTGTTTCTGGTCTAATCTCCAGTAGGCCAATAGAAGCCGTCCACTCAGCACCACATGGTGTGTTTGTTTCTGGTCTAATCTCCAGTAGGCCAATAGAAGCCGTGGGTCAGTATCACCACATGGTGTGTTTGTTTCTGGTCTAATCTCCAGTAGGCCAATAGAAGCCGTTGGTCAGCACCACATGGTGTGTTTGTTTCTGGTCTAATCTCAGTAGGCCAATAGAAGCCACCCGTCAGCACCACATGGTGTGTTTGTTTCTGGTCTAATCTCCAGTAGGCCAATAGAAGCCGTGGGTCAGCACCACATGGTGTGTTTGTTTCTGGTCTAATCTCCAGTAGGCCAATAGAAGCCGTGGGTCAGCACCACATGGTGTGTTTGTTTCTGGTCTGGGACCGAGAGACTGAAAACAATCTCCAGTAGGCCAATAGAAGCCTGGGTCAGCACCACATGGTGTGTTTGTTTCTGGTCTAATCTCCAGTAGGCCAATAGAAGCAATGGGTCAGCACCACATGGTGTGTTTGTTTCTGGTCTAATCTCCAGTAGGCCAATAGAAGCCGTTAGTCAGCACCACATGGTGTGTTTGTTTCTGGTCTAATCTCCAGTAGGCCAATAGAAGTTTACTCAGCACCACATGGTGTGTTTGTTTCTGGTCTAATCTCCAGTAGGCCAATAGAAGCTCTGGGTCAGCACCACATGGTGTGTTTGTTTCTGGTCTAATCTCCAGTAGGCCAATAGAAGCCGTGGGTCAGCACCACATGGTGTGTTTGTTTCTGGTCTAATCTCCAGTAGGCCAATAGAAGCCGTGGGTCAGCACCACATGGTGTGTTTGTTTCTGGTCTAATCTCCAGTAGGCCAATAGAAGCCGTGGGTCAGCACCACATGGTGTGTTTGTTTCTGGTCTAATCTCCAGTAGGCCAATAGAAGCCGTGGGTCAGCACCACATGGTGTGTTTGTTTCTGGTCTAATCTCCAGTAGGCCAATAGAAGCCGTGGGTCAGCACCACATGGTGTGTTTGTTTCTGGTCTAATCTCCAGTAGGCCAATAGAAGCCGTGGGTCAGCACCACATGGTGTGTTTGTTTCTGGTCTAATCTCCAGTAGGCCAATAGAAGCCGTGGGTCAGCACCACATGGTGTGTTTGTTTCTGGTCTAATCTCCAGTAGGCCAATAGAAGCCGTGGGTCAGCACCACATGGTGTGTTTGTTTCTGGTCTAATCTCCAGTAGGCCAATAGAAGCCGTGGGTCAGCACCACATGGTGTGTTTGTTTCTGGTCTAATCTCCAGTAGGCCAATAGAAGCCGTGGGTCAGCACCACATGGTGTGTTTGTTTCTGGTCTAATCTCCAGTAGGCCAATAGAAGCCGTGGGTCAGCACCACATGGTGTGTTTGTTTCTGGTGGTTTCTTTACATCTTCTGTCTTATTTAGAATAACTTCTACAATGTTTGACCATATTTCTCTCTCTCCATCCCTCCCTCGCTCTCTCCCTGTCCCTCCCTCTCGCTCTCTGCCCGTCCCTCTCTCTCGCTCTCTCCCCATCCCTCCCTCTCTCTCTCCCCCCTCCCTCTCTCTCTCTCCCCATCCCTCCCTCACTCTCTCCCCATCCCTCCCTCTCTCTCCCTCCCTCGTTCTCTCCCCCTCCCTCGCTCTCTCCCCGTCCCTCCCTATCGCTCTCTCCCCATCCCTCCCTCACTCTCTCCCTATCCCTTCCTCACTTTCTCCCCATCCCTCCCTCACTCTCTCCCCATCCCTCCCTCCCCATCCCTCCCTCCCTCTCTCCCCGTCCCTCCCTCTCGCTCTCCCCCTGTCCCTCCCTCTCGCTCTCTCCCTGTCCCTCCCTCTCTCTCTCTCCCTGTCACTCCCTCTCTCTCTCCCTGTCCCTCCCTCTCGCTCTCTCCCTGTCCCTCCCTCACTCTCTCCCTATCCCTCCCTCACTCTCTCCCCATCCCTCCCTCACTCTCTTCCCATCCCTCCCTCCCCCGTCCCTCCCTCCCTCTCTCCCCGTCCCTCCCTGTCCCCTCCTCTCGCTCTCCCCCTGTCCCTCCCTCTCTCTCTCTCTCGCTCTCCCCATCCCTCCCTCACTCTCCCTCCCCATCCCTCCCTCCCCGTCCCTCCCTCCCTCCCTCTCCCACTGTCCCTCCCTCTCGCTCTCTCCCTGTCCCTCCCTCTCGCTCTCTCCCTGTCCCTCCCTCACTCTCTCCCTATCCCTCCCTCACTCTCTCCCCATCCCTCCCTCACTCTCTCCCCATCCCTCCCTCCCCGTCCCTCCCTCCCTCCCCGTCCCTCCCTCCCTCCCTCCCTCTCCCCCTGTCCCTCCCTCTCGCTCTCTCCCTGTCCCCCCTCTCTCTCTCTCCTGTCCCTCCCTCTCGCTCTCTCCCCATCCCTCCCTCCCCGTCCCTCCCTTTCTCTCTCTCCCCATCTCTCCCTCTCTCTCTCTCCCCGTCCCTCCCTCTCGCTCTCTCCCCATCCCTCCCTCTCGCTCTCTCCCCTTGTCCCTCCCTCTCTCCTCTTCCTTCCTTCCCTCCTGCTCTCCCCTCCCCCTCTCTCCTCTTCCTTCCTTCCTTCCTGCTCTCTCTCCCTCCATCTCTCCATCCACAGCGGTGATAGTGGGGGGCGTAGTGGGGGCTCTGTTTGCAGCGTTCCTGGTCATGCTGCTGGTGTACAGAATGAAGAAGAAAGATGAAGGCAGCTACACGCTGGAGGAACCCAAACAGACCACCGTCACCTACCAGAACCCTGACAAACAGGAGGAGTTCTACGCATGAGAGAGAGAGAGAGGGAAGGACAGGGAGAGAGCGAGAGGGAGGCACGGGGAGAGAGAGAGAGGGAAGGACAGGGAGAGAGCGAGAGGGAGGCACGGGGAGAGAGAGAGAGGGAAGGACAGGGAGAGAGCGAGAGGGAGGCACGGGGAGAGAGAGAGAGGGAAGGACGGAGAGAGCGAGAGGGAGGCACGGGGAGAGAGAGAGAGGGAGAGGGAGGGACAGGGAGAGAGCGAGAGAGAGGGAGAGGGAGGGACAGGGAGAGAGCGAGAGGGATCACTCCACCTCCTGTCTTGTCGCCTCACCTCTCCTTCCCATCTCTTCCTCCCTCTCCCCCATGTCAGTTGTTGTTAAGAGTGCCTGTCTCCATGGACTCCGAACTTTCTTAACAAAATAAAAAAATTAATGAACAAAAATATATAAGCTGAAAAAATAACCCTAAACACATGATATACACATTTGTTTTTTAAAGTAAATGTTATGAATATTATACAATTATTGTTCTTATGTAATTAATTCATTTTTGTTTGTTTGTAAAAACACAAGCTCTTATTCCAGCACAGTACTCCTCTGTCTGTTCCACTGAGCAAATGAGCCAAGAGAGAGAGGGATGATGGGAGAAGGAGGTAGGAGGGAGAGAGGTGTCATCTGATTGGCCACACAGATACTGGGGTCAAAGGTTAGAGGAAAGCTCACTATTGTATTGCCTTCCATTGTCCTTGTACACACACACACACACACACGCACGCACGCACGCACGCACGCACGCACGCACGCACGCACACACACACACACACACACACACACACACACACACACACACACACACAGCTTGGACCCCTCTCTCTGTGCTTGGTCAATCAGAGTAGGGGAACCCTACCACAACGCTCTGACAACCTCAAGACAAGGTTGCGGCAACATTCACTGTTAGTTAGCAAAGGATTCTAACCAGGGATGTAGTGGTAGATATGACACCTGAGCATAGTAGATGTGTTAACACTGTTCACTAAGTAAATGGGTGTTTAAACAATAGTTAACACTGTTCACTAAGTAAATGGGTGTTTAAACAACAACAGTGTTCACCAAGTAAAGGGGTGTTTAAACAACAACACTGTTCACCAAGTAAATGGGTGTTTAAACAACAACACTGTTCACCAAGTAAATGGGTGTTTAAACAACAACACTGTTCACCAAGTAAAGGGGTGTTTAAACAATAGTTTACGAGCGTTTACCCTCCTACATCCCTGGGTCGTATTCATTAAAGCAGCAAATGAAGAAAACTAATGGAAACGGGGAGAGGGACTATCTGGCCTTGTCCTGTAACTAATGGAAACAGGGAGAGGGACTATCTGGCCTTGTCCTGTAACTAATGGAAACAGGGAGAGGGA
Source organism: Oncorhynchus gorbuscha (assembly GCF_021184085.1). Classification (NCBI taxonomy): domain Eukaryota; kingdom Metazoa; phylum Chordata; class Actinopteri; order Salmoniformes; family Salmonidae; genus Oncorhynchus; species Oncorhynchus gorbuscha. Next base: position 11,012,584 of record NC_060181.1, on the reverse strand, counting down.
CTATCTGGCCTTGTCCTGTAACTAATGGAAACAGGGAGAGGGACTATCTGGCCTTGTCCTGTAACTAATGGAAACAGGGAGAGGGACTATCTGGCCTTGTCCTGTAACTAATGGAAACAGGGAGAGGGACTATCTGGCCTTGTCCTGTAACTAATGGAAACGGGGAGAGGGTCTATCTGGCCTTGTCCTGTAACTAATGGAAACGGGGAGAGGGACTATCTGGCCTTGTCCTGTAACTAATGGAAACGGGGAGAGGGACTATCTGGCATTGTCCTGTAAATAATGGAAACGGGGAGAGGGTCTATCTGGCCTTGTCCTGTAACTAATGGAAACGGGGAGAGGGACTATCTGGCCTTGTCCTGTAACTAATGGAAACGGGGAGAGGGACTATCTGGCCTTGTCCTGTAACTAATGGAAACGGGGAGAGGGACTATCTAGCCTTGTCCTGTAACTAATGGAAACGGGGAGAGGGACTATCTGGCCTTGTCCTGTAACTAATGGAAACGGGGAGAGGGACTATCTGGCCTTGTCCTGTAACTAATGGAAACGGGGAGAGGGACTATCTGGCCTTGTCCTGTAACTAATGGAAACGGGGAGAGGGACTATCTGGCCTTGTCCTGTAACTAATGGAAACGGGGAGAGGGACTATCTAGCCTTGTCCTGTAACTAATGGAAACGGGGAGAGGGACTATCTGGCCTTGTCCTGTAACTAATGGAAACGGGGAGAGGGACTATCTGGCCTTATCCTGTAACTAATGGAAACGGGGAGAGGGACTATCTGGCCTTGTCCTGTAAGAAATGCTCATATCCGGGTTTCCATTGCAAAACATTTTCCAACATTGTCCATTGCGTGTGTTAATGAATAGGACCCTGATGCTGTATGCCAACACAGGGATAGTGGCTAGTTGTCTGGTCTGCTCCTTTACACTGTACAAAAGTGATTAGTGATATTGATAATCAATAATGTGTCAATGTTCCAGGCTGGTTGGTGAATGATGATACTGGTAATACTGCAACAGGAGGATGTAGTTTATATGGAAATTTCATTGTCTGTCATTGTCACTCTAACTACGATCGATGTCTATATCACGTCAGTCTGTGGTATTAACTACGATCGATGTCTATATCATGTCTGTCTGTCTGTGGTATTAACTACGATCGATGTCTATATCATGTCAGTCTGTGGTATTAACTACGATCGATGTCTATATCATGTCAGTCTGTGGTATTAACTACGATCGATGTCTATATCATGTCTGTCTATCTGTCTGTGGTATTAACTACGATCGATGTTTCTATATCATGTCAGTCTGTGGTATTAACTACGATCGATGTTTCTATCTCATGTCTGTCTGTGGTATTAACTACGATCGATGTCTATATCATGTCTGTCTGTCTGTGGTATTAACTACGATCGATGTCTATATCATGTCTGTCTGTGGTATTAACTACGATCGATGTCTATATCATGTCTGTCTGTGGTATTAACTACGATCGATGTTTCTATCTCATGTCTGTCTGTGGTATTAACTACGATCGATGTTTCTATCTCATGTCTGTCTGTGGTATTAACTACAATTGATGTCTATATCACGTCTGTCTGTCTGTGGTATTAACTACGATCGATGTCTATATCATGTCAGTCTGTGGCACTGTGCTCTCAACACACGCAGGCATGCGCTATATAAGCACACACACACACACACACACAAGCACGTGTTCACACACTGAACACAAACATACATATCACTCAACATATCATTGACTAAATATACATCAATCACATCACTCAACATATCATTGACTAAATATACATCAATCACATCACTCAACATATCATTGACTAAATATACATCAATCACATCACTCAACATATCATTGACTAAATATACATAATTCATATCACTCAACATATCATTGACTAAATATACGTTTCATATCACTCAACATATCATTGACTAAATATACATCAATCACATCACTCAACATATCATTGATTAAATATACGTCATTCATATCACTCAACATATCATTGATTAAATATACGTTTCATATCACTCAACATATCATTGATTAAATATACGTCATTCATATCACTCAACATATCATTGTCCTCATCAGACAAGGTGGTTTCAGTACGTTATTGATAAGACATCAATCCGTTTCAGGTTGGTTAGAGTTTGGTCCGTTGTGTATAAGCAAAATCTGTATCCATCCAATCACCTGCATGGTTTTTCTTTCTCTTATTCCATTGGTTGTCTGTCTGGGGGTGGGGTTCTTTTTAACTGTGAGGGTGGGACTTACGATGCTGGAAGTGACTCTTCAAGTAGAAGTTGTCCATCGGTAGGTGTGGGGACAGGTGTTTGGGTGGGGGCTGTGGGTGGGTGTGGGGACAGGCGTTTGGGTGGGGGCTGTGGGTAGGTGTGGTGACAGGCGTTTGGGTGGGGGCTGTGGGTAGGTGTGGTGACAGGCGTTTGGGTGGGGGCTGTGGGTAGGTGTGGTGACAGGCGTTTAGGTGGGGGCTGTGGGTAGGTGTGGTGAATCGTTCAGGTGGGGGCTGTGGGTAGGTGTGGTGACAGGCGTTTGGGTGGGGGCTGTGGGTAGGTGTGGTGACAGGTGTTTGGGTGGGTGTGGGGACAGGCGTTTGGGTGGGGGCTGTGGGTAGGTGTGGTGACAGGCGTTTGGGTGGGGGCTGTGGGTAGGTGTGGTGACAGGTGTTTGGGTGGGGGCTGTGGGTGGGTGTGGGGACAGGCGTTTGGGTGGGGGCTGTGGGTAGGTGTGGTGACAGGCGTTTGGGTGGGGGCTGTGGGTAGGTGTGGTGACAGGCGTTTGGGTGGGGGCTGTGGGTAGGTGTGGGGACAGGCGTTTGGGTGGGGGCTGTGGGTAGGTGTGGTGACAATTTGGGTGGGGGCTGTGGGTAGGTGTGGTGACAGGCGTTTGGGTGGGGGCTGATTAGGTGTGGTGACAGGCGTTTGGGTGGGGGCTGTGGGTAGGTGTGTGACAGGCGTTTAGGTGGGGGCTGTGGGTAGGTGTGAGGACAGGCGTTTGGGTGGGGGCTGTGGGTAGGTGTAGTGACAGGCGTTTGGGTGGGGGCTGTGGGTAGGTGTGTGACAGGCGTTTGGGTGGGGGCTGTGGGTCCAATGTGGTGACAGGCGTTTTTCTGGGGGCTGTGGGTAGGTGTGGGGACAGGCGTTTGGGTGGGGGCTGTGGGGGTGTGGGGACAGGCGTTTGGGTGGGGGTGGGACTTACGATGCTGTGGGTAGGTGTGGTGACAGGTGTTTGGGTGGGGGCTGTGGGTGGGTGTGGGGACAGGCGTTTGGGTGGGGGCTGTGGGTAGGTGTGGTGACAGGCGTTTGGGTGGGGGCTGTGGGTAGGTGTGGTGACAGGCGTTTGGGTGGGGGCTGTGGGTAGGTGTGGGGACAGGCGTTTGGGTGGGGGCTGTGGGTAGGTGTGGTGACAAGCGTTTGGGTGGGGGCTGTGGGTAGGTGTGGTGACAGGCGTTTGGGTGGGGGCTGTGGGTAGGTGTGGTGACAGGCGTTTGGGTGGGGGCTGTGGGTAGGTGTGGTGACAGGCGTTTAGGTGGGGGCTGTGGGTAGGTGTGAGGACAGGCGTTTGGGTGGGGGCTGTGGGTAGGTGTAGTGACAGGCGTTTGGGTGGGGGCTGTGGGTAGGTGTGGTGACAGGCGTTTGGGTGGGGGCTGTGGGTAGGTGTGGTGACAGGCGTTTGGGTGGGGGCTGTGGGTAGGTGTGGGGACAGGCGTTTGGGTGGGGGCTGTGGGTAGGTGTGGGGACAGGCGTTTGGGTGGGGGCTGTGGGTAGGTGTGGGGACAGGCGTTTGGGTGGGGGCTGTGGGTAGTTGTGGAAACAGGAGTTGTGCTTTCTATCTAAGATTGTAACAATAACCAACACAACAGTACGATACCATGCTAATAATACAACCAGGCTAATATATTATAATTTACTGTAGAACAACTGCATGGGAGTCAAACTATACTAGTGTGTGTGTGTGTGTGTGTGTGTGTGTGTGTGTGTGTGTGTGTGTGTGTGTGTGTGTGTGTGTGTGTGTGTGTGTGTGTGTGTGTGTGTGTGTGTGTGTGTGTGTGTGTGTGTGTGTGTGTGTGTGTGTGAGGGGTGTTCTCTGAGAGGAATGTACTGTAAGCAGGTGTGTATTTGACCTGTTCCAGCAGTTCTGACACTCTTCCATAGTCAGGTAGTCACACCTGTAGCCGTGTGTGTTGGTCTCACCTGTTCACTGCTGAATGTGGGGCTAGTCTGCTTTTTCATACAGTCTGTCTCTCTGTTTGTATTAGGACTGACTGACACACACATCACAGTGTGTGTGGGTATATGTGTGTGTGCGTGTGCGTGCCAAGCCGTATCCACGGTTACCCATCCTGTTTTTATACATGTCCATTTTTTTAAGGCTGAGTTTCTGTCATCGACTGCTGGGCGCCGGGAGACGGATCTCCTCGCAACAGCCCTGCCAAATAAAAGACCTCATTGGTTAACACACTGTGCTCTGTGATTTCATTGGCTGAGGCTGTGTGGGTGGAAGGAACATGAGGGAACATGACTGGTGGGGTGTAGAACTCTGAATATTGAATCGCAGTATCACATGGTTAACACTCTCCGGTGATCATTTAACTTCCTTATGTTATAAAATACATTTTTTACAGTTGGTCCCGTGTAGCTCAGTTGGTAGAGCATGTCCCTTGCAATGCCAGGGTTGTTGGTTCAATTCCCACTGGGGACTAATATGAAACTGTATAAACTCCCTACTGTAAGTCTGTCTGGGTAAGAGTGTGTCTGTTAAATAACTAACAAGACAAGTATGATTGTTTAGTGTGATTGTTCTCCAGCATATCATTAACGTTATGCTAGTAACCTATTACATCCCATAATAAGCACCAAGCTCCATTGACATAACGGTGCTGGTTTCTCATAAAAAAACTAGAGGATTTTACATTTTGTGGCTGTCGCCTTCAAAGTCCCGTTGGGTGTGTAAGGGCATTCTGCCCTGTGTTTATACCAGAGAACACAGGAGACTGCTTTGGTCAGAGGTTCATTTGTTTAATAAGGATTGCAAGCCGGAGTTTACACTTACAGTAATTTGCAAGTAACACACTCAGTACAAAAGATGGTGTTTTCCCTTTTTATCCTCTACTGAGGACCGCCCAAGGTGTTGTCCCTTCACTTTAATACCATATAAGCTCATAATTAATAGTTGCTAATACAAAGATGTCTCTGCTCGGCGGAGTTCAGCTCACTGTTGTTTGCAGTTAGTTTCCCAATCCTCCTTCCTCCTATTTCTATCGTGTGTTAGCAGATGTAGAACATCGTATCAACAGGAACTGAAAGTATAGTTTCAACACACAGATATCTGACTTTTGTTCAGTTGAAATCTTCATACACTTATGAAGTCTCTATCACTGATTCTTAATTTCAAGCTAAAGCAAAACATTAATCATTATACTTTTGTAATTACAGGTGTTCCTATAATGTATTATAAAAATGTATTTCAGGTGCTGCCATAGATTGACATGAGGGCTGCAGTCCTAACACGTTATTTCAGCCCTCGCGCTAGCCACTTTCCCTCGAGGGAATCCCTGTCGAAATGGGATAGAGTTCTAACACGTTATTTCAGCCCTCGCGCTAGCCACTTTCCCTCGGGGGAATCCCTGTCGAAACGGGATGGAGTTCTATTGCCATCTTAAGTGGACGTCACAACTTTGATCACTTGTGAGGTTGATGTGACCCACAATTCAATGCAAACTGTAGTCATGTGTATCCGGTGTCTGCGAGGTGCCAAATTTAATCAACATGGCTGCATTTTGGGCATTTCAGACAAAATTATGACGCTAGCTTTATTAAAAAATATAAATATAGATTACCTTTATATTAGCGTTGGCAAGTGGGAAGGATGCTCAAATTGGCTTAGTCTCGTAGTGAGGAGTTTATAAAATGTAGCTATCTTCATAAACATATTTGAAATGTTTTGGAATAAATGAGCAAACTATAAAACTATCTAGCCAGCTATGGGTAACTGTAACTAGCTACCTGGCAGAAGTGCTAGCTACATTAATAGCTTTAGGTTTGTTGTTTTTAAGCTCAACTTCAAGATTTCCACCAAGGACATTGCCTCATCACTCTACCTCAGTTGGGATTTTAAGGTACACTCAGATGTGACAATGTAAAATGTAATACCAAGGCTGAGGGTTTAAGGCCGAGAGCTGTCTACTTTGCATTTGGACTGCAAGAAAGCTCAAGGTCATTGGCCGCAGATAAAATTATGTCAAATAAATCACATTATATCTACTGCAGCTTTTGATTGGACTGATCATATCAACATTATAGCAAAGATTTTTATAACTTAACCAAGATAGACCACAGCCTGTCATTACCAAGTGATAAATTAATTTGCCTTTGCACTCCTTCTAAACAACGTGATTTAAAAAAAAAACTTTTAAAAAGGGTAAACTCTACAAATCTTTGTCCACTCTGTTCATAACATAGTGTGGTTTTGGGAACAGAAAATTGTAAATAAAATATTTAATATTTAATATTTAAAATATTTAATTGATAAGAAAATGTGCAGAATGTCGGCCAAAATCTGTCTTGTTCCATCTTCTCCCACTGCCGGCCAGAGGGCTACCCCTCACTACCATATTTGGTCGGGAGTGAAACGCCAAACGGATGCTTCACATTTATACCTCCTGCCTTTGGAAAGTATTCAGACCCATTGACTTTTTCCACATTGGACTTTTTCCACATTTTGTTACGTTACATCCTTATTCTCAAATTTATTAAATATTTGTTGTTTCTCAGCCATCTACACACGGAGACATAATGACAAAGAGAAAACAGGTTTTTAGATTTTTTTTTTCCAAATGTATTAAAGTTTTCAGACCCTTTGCTATGATACTCGACATTGAGTTCAGGTGCATCCTGTTTCCATTGATCATCCTTGAGATGTTTCTACAACTTGATTGGAGTCCACCTGTGGTAAATTAAATTGTTTGGACATGATTTGGAAAAGCACACACCTGTCTATATAAGGTCCCACAGTTGACAGTGCATGTCAGAGCAAAAACCAAGCCATGAGGTTGAAGGAATTATCTGTAGAGCTCCGAGACAGGATTGTGTCGATGCACAGATCTGGGGAAGGGTACCAAAACATTTCTGCAGCATTGAAGGTCCCCAAGAACACAGTGGCCTCCATCATTCTGCAGCATTGAAGGTCCCCAAGAACACAGTGACCTCCATCATTCTGCAGCATTGAAGGTCCCCAAGAACACAGTGGCCTCCATCATTCTGCAGCATTGAAGGTCCCCAAGAACACAGTGGCCTTCACCATTCTGCAGCATTGAAGGTCCCCAAGAACACAGTGGCCTCCATCATTCTGCAGCATTGAAGGTCCCCAAGAACACAGTGGCCTCCATCATTCTTAAATGGAAGAAGTTTGGAACCACAAAGACTCTTCCTACAGCTGGCCGCTCGGCCAAACTGAGCAATCGGGGGAAGTGACCAAGAACCCGATGGTCACTCTGACAGAGCTCCAGAGTTTCTCTGTGGAGATGGGAGAACCTTCCAGAAGGAGAACCATCTCTGCAGCACTCCACCAATCAGGCCTTTATGGAAGAGTAGCCAGATGGAAGCCACACCTCAGTTAAAGGCACTACAGCCCGCTTGGAGTTTGCCAAAAAAGCACCTAAAGGACTCTCAGACCATGAGAAACAAGATTCTTTGGTCTGATGAAACCAACAGGACCTTCCAACAGAACAACGACCCTAAGCACACAGCCAAGACTTCAGAACACGGGACTTCGTCTCTGAATGTCCTTGAGTGGCCCAGCCAGAGCCCGGTGTCACGAACCGGCTCGAAGCCCATAACAAAAAGGGAGACAACGTGGAGATAAAGAATGACAAAATATATTTATTAACTGAAGTAAACTAAATACAATTAACAATGGTGTGTGTGTAGTAGTCAGTAGTGTAAGTGAGTGGTTGTATGTATACGTGTGACAATGAGGGGTGTTGAAAGGTGCCAATGCAAACAAACAAAACAGCCACAAAAATGCCACAACCAAAATCTGTCTGTGTCTGGATGGAGAGAGTCTCCTCCATGAATGGGGAAGAGGTGCATTTATCCTGGGACACACCCGAGCCCAGGTGTGTCCCATTTCGCTGACGACCCTCCCAGCCCCGCCCACCGACATCTTATTGTCGTGTCTTTGGCTATGCCGGATTAAGTGATATGACATGCTATTCTATAAAATCCTTTCTCTGTAATTAATATTACCTGATTGAGCTAATCATGTAAATGTAATTAACTAGAAAGTCGGGGCACCACAAAATAATATTTATAGAGCAGTTATCTTCCGAATAAACTCTTAAAAACCTAGTCATATTTTACATCAATAGCAGTCAATATTAATCGTCACCTTATTTCAGTCTCATCTGAAAGATGTAAATTCTTGGTTATCTTCACAAACCCTGGCTAACAAGTTGAATGAATCAGCAATACAAAATTGGGTTTAATTATTTATTTACTAAATATCTAACTAATCACACAGAATTACATATACACAGAATAAATCATACCTTGATTACCAATTACGTCATAAAGCACGGTGGCTAGGAAAAACTCCCTAGAAAGGCCAAAACCTAGGAAGAAACCTTCTAGAGAGGAACCGGGCTATGTGGGGTGGCCCAGTCCTCTTCTGGCTGTGCTCGGGTAGAGATTATAACAGAACATGACCAAGATGTTCAAATGTTCATAAATGACCAGCATGGTCAAATAATAATAAGGCAGAACAGTTGAAACTGGAGCAGCAGCACAGTCAGGTGGACTGGGGACAGCAAATCTCTCATTTGGAGCCATCATGTCAGGTAGTCCTGGGGCAACGGTCCTAGGGCTCAGGTCCTCCTGAGAGAGAGAAAAGAAAGAGAGAATTAGAGAGTTCAGCATATGTGGGGTGGCCAGTCCTCTTCTGGCTGTGCCAGGGGTAGTGGAGATTATAACAGAACGTGGCCAAGATGTTCAAATGTTCATAAATGACCAGCATGGTTGAATAATAGTAAGGCAGAACAGTTGAAACTGGAGCAGGAGCATGGCCAGGTGGACTGGGGACAGCAAGGAGTCCTCATGTCAGGTAGTCCTGGGACATGGTCCTAGGGCCCAGGCCAGTTGAAACTGGAGCAGCAGCATGGCCAGGTATATTGGCCATGCTATCAATCCAGCATGACTTCTACTTTGGTGCATTCAAGACAACTCAGAACTCGGGAAAAAACGAGCTCCGACTGGAAAAAAATACATTTCGAACAGTCTTTCAACTCAGAATAAAAGTTCGGAACTCAGGTCTCTTTCTAAAGCTTGGACTTTCCCACCTGAAGATCACTGACATCATGATTCGACCTCATTTTACCCCGAGTTCCCAGTTGTCTTGAAAGGACCATAAATCCAGAGAATACCAGACTTTTGATGAGAAAGTTTGCCCACAAGAAGGACCGCCGTGCCACTTTCCTGTTCGTGAACTCAACAAGGTGAGTCCAAAAATTGCCGTCTCCCGCTTCAGAACTTATACTGTTCTGACTTGGTGGTGCACATGTAGCCTAAAGCCATTTGGAGAGAATTATCATCATGGAAAATTGGAAAATCTTTCATTGTCTGCTTATACGCCCCTGTTATTTATCCTACGGTTCTGACTTGGTGTACAGGGAGAACACAGTAAGAAAGGCCCGTGTTCTGAAATCTGTCAATGTCCATTTCAAAAGTGCTGAACACATAGTTATATCGTCACTCTGAACTTGCTCATTAATGTCAGAATCGAAAATGCCTCTTATCCCTTCATTGTTCCCTTATGCCATAGTTTGTACATCTCAATTGTTATATAGGTCTATCTCAGTGTCTTATACATCATTTTAGGCAATGTAGGAATTATGCATTTCTTTGTTTTGCATACTTTGTGTATTATAATTAGCTCATGTGCTTTTCTACAAGAAGAGGGGATACAATATAATGTTGTTGGGTCTGTAACCATGAAGAGGGGATACTATATAATGTTATTGGGTCTGTAACCATGAAGAGGGGATACTATATAATGTTATTGGGTCTGTAACCATGAAGAGGGGATACTAGTGATGTTGTTGGGTCTGGAACCATGAGGAGGGGATACTATATAATGTTGTTGGGTCTGTAACCATGAAGAGGGGATACTATATAATGTTGTTGGGTCTGTAACCATGAAGAGGGGATACTATATAATGTTGTTGGGTCTGTAACCATGAAGAGGGGATACTATATAATGTTGTTGGGTCTCTAACCATGAAGATGGGATACTATATAATGTTGTTGGGTCTGTTACCATGGAGATGGGATACTATGTAATGTTGTTGGGTCTATAACCATGGAGATGGGATATTATGTAATGTTGTTGGGTCTGTAACCATGAGGAGGGGATACTATATAATGTTGTTGGGTCTGTAACCATGGAGATGGGATACTATATAATGTTGTTGGGTTTGTAACCATGAAGATGGGATACTATATAATGTTGTTGGGTCTGTAACCATAAAGATGGGATACTATATAATGTTGTTGGGTCTGTAACCATGGAGATGGGATACTATATAATGTTGTTGGGTTTGTAACCATGAAGATGGGATACTATATAATGTTGTTGGGTTTGTAACCATGAAGATGGGATACTATATAATGTTGTTGGGTCTGTAACCATAAAGATGGGATACTATATAATGTTGTTGGGTCTGTAACCATGGAGATGGGATACTATATAATGTTGTTGGGTCTGTAACCATGAAGAGGGGATACTATATAATGTTGTTGGGTTTGTAACCATGAAGAGGGGATACTATATAATGTTGTTGGGTCTGTAACCATGAAGAGGGGATACTATATAATGTTGTTGGGTCTGTAACCATGAGGAGGGGATACTATATAATGTTGTTGGGTCTGTAACCATGAAGATGGGATACTATATAATGTTGTTGAGTCTCTAACCATGAAGATGGGATACTATATAATGTTGTTGGGTCTGTAACCATGGAGATGGGATACTATATAATGTTTTTAGGTCTGGAAACATGTTTGTCAGTGATCATTTAGTAATAGACTCATGTACAGTCATTTAATTTGTTATTGTCCTTCTGTAGCTCAGTTGGTAGAGCATGGCGCTTGTAACGCCAGGGTAGTGGGTTCGCCAGGGTAGTGGGTTCGACCACCCGGGTGGTCCCGGGTGGTCCCGGGTTCGATCCCCGGGACCACCCGGGACCACCCATACGTAGAATGTATGCACACATGACTGTAAGTCGCTTTGGATAAAAGCTGTCTGCTAAATGGCATATATTATTATATTATATATTATTGTGAGGTTTGTTTTGTTTGTGCAATGCGCTGTCTGTGCGCCGTTATATTGTCTATAAAAGTGGATCCTCGTGAATGTATTTTCCTTCCTTTTTAAGACCATATAGGCTGAATAAAATTCTTCAAATTGGAGGCTAACCGTGTCGCTCTCTCTCTCAGTGGTGACGTAAAGAAGAATAAAGTTAAGGCCTCAATATCTCGCAGATTTTATCTGAACTAACACCGATCGTAATTTCTGTTGGTGTTAGTTTTGAAAGTGCTGAACGAAGGACTACCTCGTCGCAGCTCGTTTGCCTGCACTTGCTTATATTTAGATCTACATTATAAACATTATAAATCTACTGAACATAAATGTAATGTTTCTGCATGGGGTAACAATTCAAAACTCACGTCTGCATTTGTTTTTATTTGAAGGAGAATGCGTTTTTTTTATCGAGTTACACAACAAGGAGTCAGTAGAAACAATATTTATTTATTTTTTAGCAAGTCAGCCGTGTCAGCTATGGTTTTTAAAAAGACAGTAAATGAGGCTGAATGATCATTTTCGCTGCCAGATGAGGCTCTGTTGATTTGCCAGGTGGAGCATTGGTGATGATTCACCCCGTGGTACTGAACAGGTAGCTCTGCTCTCAGGTACAGCCTCATGTAGGACATAACAGTTTGTCACCGGTATACACTCTACAAAAGAAAGGGTTCCTGGGGTATCCTTTAGAGGTTCTTCACATTGAAACTGTGGGGGAAGCCCTGGAAACCCCTTTTAATGGATACTTGAAGAACGTTTTGAAGAACGTTTTGAAGGACCTTTTGAAGAACGTTTTGAAGAATGTTTTGAAGGACGTTTGAAGAACGTTTTGAAGGACGTTTTGAAGGACGTTTTGAAGAACGTTTTGAAGCACGTTTTGAAGAACCTTTTGAAGAACGTTTTGAATAACCTTTTGAAGAACGTTTGAAGGACGTTTTGAAGGACGTTTTGAAGGACGTTTTGAAGAACTTTCCTTTGTATGTCTCCTCATCTGTATACCAATACCTATTGACATTCCTTTGTATGTCTCCTCATCTGTATACCAATACCAATTGACATTCCTTTGTATGTCTCCTCATCTGTATACCAATACCTATTGACATTCCTTTGTATGTCTCTTCATCTGTATACCAATACCTATTGACATTCCTTTGTATGTCTCCTCATCTGTATACCAATACCTATTGACATTCCTTTGTATGTCTCCTCATCTGTATACCAATACCTATTGACATTCCTTTGTATGTCTCCTCATCTGTATACCAATACCTATTGACATTCCTTTGTATGTCTCCTCATCTGCATACCAATACCTATTGACATTCCTTTGTATGTCTCCTCATCTGTATACCAATACCAATTGACATTCCTTTGTATGTCTCCTCATCTGTATACCTGCAGACACAGATGTGAGCAGTTCAGTCACATGCACCCAATACAGCCAGCCGTCAACATATTCTTACCTCTTTCTGGAACTGATATCCATTGAACTGTGTCCAGTCTCTGTTTTAGAAAGATTTTCACAAATATGAAGAGATAGATGGTATCATCGTAAAACAATATTTAGATCATACAAGGGACTAACCTGACCTTAAATTGAGGAGATCTTTAAATGTTTCATTTAAGTGCCTCCACTTGGTGTCCTTTAAAACCAAATGTTTCATTTAAGTGCCTCCACTTGGGGTCCTTTAAAACCAAATGTTTCATTTAAGTGCCTCCACTTGGTGTCCTTTAAACCCAAATGTTTCATTTAAGTGCCTCCACTTGGTGTCCTTTAAACCCAAATGTTTCATTTAAGTGCCTCTACTTGGTGTCCTTTAAACCCAAATGTTTCATTTAAGTGCCTCTACTTGGTATCCTTTAAACCCAAATGTTTCATTTAATGTCCTTTAAACCCAAATGTTTCATTTAAGTGCCTCTACTTGGTATCCTTTAAACCCAAATGTTTCATTTAAGTGCCTCTACTTGGTGTCCTTTAAACCCAAATGTTTCATTTAAGTGCCTTAAGTGTCCTTTAAACCCAAATGTTTCATTTAAGTGCCTCTACTTGGTATCCTTTAAACCCAAATGTTTCATTTAAGTGCCTCTACTTGGTGTCCTTTAAACCCAAATGTTTCATTTAAGTGCCTCTACTTGGTATCCTTTAAACCCAAATGTTTCATTTAAGTGCCTCCACTTGGTGTCCTTTAAACCCAAATGTTTCATTTAAGTGCCTCCACTTGGTGTCCTTTAAACCCAAATGTTTCAGGTGGGCAGTTAGGTTCCTGCAAGATCCCCCAACAACTAAGGAGGTTCTTCGATGAATCCCACCTCCTACGGGGTTCTGGGAAAAACCTTTTGGGGGACATTTTCAGTGCCAAGAACCCGAAGGTTCTTAGAAAGAACTTTGAGGATCTTAAAGGAACGTTTGTTGCATCACACATTTTTTTAGAGTGTAACTGAGTTGCTATAGTTAACAAAAAATACTTGTTAGTGTAATTACACTATGTAATAAGGACCCCTTAAAAGGAAGTGTTGCCCAGAGATAAGCTTGTTTTGGCGAGAAATTAACATGAATTTTGAATGAATATGAAAAGCGTATACTAAAATATGAGAATACTAAATGCAATGTCTCAAAATCCATATCCATCTGACCTCTATATTGTGTTTTGTCCTGTGGATTCGAGAAGATGAGATCAATGGGAAAGGGACCCTGTCAGGTAACCAATAGCCTTCATTCTTGCACAGAATCCAGAATACCTGATGTGATGCTATTTTCCTGATTTTTTACAACTTTTTTTCTCTGGCCTCTGCTGATTTAGTCACCCTGATGTTGACCATCTACAAGGGTAAAAAAACATTTTTGATTGGATTATGAGACATGGGGTTTGGACCATTGCTTTTCTTCCAGGATTATCGACACAATTAACATATTATTTTACCCATTGGTCAAAAGATGAGATTTTGATTGGACAACCTACATATGGAACAGACATATAGCACACACAAACATATCACTCTCAGAGACCTCTGAATCTCACATCAATAACCTCTACCTCCTAGACACTTGAGTAGAGCTGGGAGAATCAAATGTTTGGTCATACATGGATGGAGTTGCGTTGACTGGGTGATGCTGTGACACGCTGCACCCTCTGCTGTTTGATTATGGTATTACACCCCAGTCACCACATACCTCCACATACCCCATGCAAAATAATTTGTACTCATCCACTGGGGAAGGAGAGAGAAAGGGAGAGGTATGGGTATTGCTGCTAGTGCTTGCTGTACTTGTTTCCTTGTGAATGTAACTATAGAAACTAGTCTATAGTGTAGAGCTGCTATGAAGTGCGTTGTGTAGCTCTCGGCTCCCTCTGGTGGGTGATATGTAACTTACTGAAGATCATATTAAATAAAAGTATTTGAATTCCTATTACTACAAGAGCAGCACAAACACATTCTTGTAGGCAAACCATGTTGGGACGGCAGTGTAGCCTAGTGGTTAGAGCGTTGGACTAGTAATCGAATCCCCGAGCTGACAAGGTAAAAAGATCTGTTGTTCTGCCCCTGAACAAGGCAGTTAACCCACTGTTCCCTGGTAGGCCATCATTGAAAATAAGAATTTGTTCTTAACTGACTTAAATAAAAGTAAAAAGAAAATATCAATGCACTTTACAGATGAGCTGTAACTGATTGATTCTAGCTTTGCACACTCTTGGCATTCTCTCAACCAGCTTCACCTGGAATGCTTTTCCAACAGTCTTGAAGGAGTTCCCACATATGCTGAGCACTTGTTGGCTGATTTTCCTTCACTCTGCGGTCCAACTCATCCCAAACCATCTCAATTGAGTTGAGGTAGGGGGATTGTAGAGGCCAGGTCATCTGATGTAGCACTCCATCCCTCTCCTTCTTGATCAAATAGCCCCTGGAGGTGTGTTGGGTTGGTGTCCTGTTGAAAAACAAATGATAGTCCCACTAAGCACAAACCAGATGGGATGATGTATCGCTGCAGAATGCTGTGGTAGCCATGCTGGATAAATGTGCCTTGAATTCTAAATAAATCACTGACAGTGTCACCAGCAAAGCACCCCCACCCAATCACACTTCCTCCTCCATGCTTCACGGTGGGAACCACACATGCGGACATCATCCATTCACCTACACTGTCTCACAAAGACACGGAGGTTGGAACCAAAAATCTCAAATGTGGACTCTACAGACCAAAGGACAGATTTCCACCGGTCTAATGTCCATTGCTCATGTTTCTTGGCCCAAGCAAGTCTCTTCTTCTTATTGGTGTCCTTTAGTAGTGGTTTCTATACAGCAATTGGACCATGAAGGCCTGATTCATGCAATCTCCTCTGAACAGTTTATGTTGGGATGTGTCTTTACTTGAACTCTGTGAAGCATTTATTTGGGCTGCAATTTCTGAGGCTGGTATCTCTAACAAACTTATCCTCTGGGTTAACTGTGTATCATGACACAAGGCGAGACCCAGATGCAGATGGTTGGAGTCTTACAATGTTTATTAATCCAAAAGGAGTAGGCAAGAGAATGATCGTGGACAGGCAAAAGGTTAAACCCAGATCAGAGTCCACGAGGTACAGAGTGGCAAACAGGCTCGAGGTCAGGACAGGCAGGCGGGTACAGAGTCCAGAAACAGGCAAGGGTCAAAACCGGGAGGACTAGAAAAGGAGAATGCAAAAAGCAGGAGAACAGGAAAAATGCTGGTTGACTTGGAAATACATACAAGACGAACTGGCACAGAGAGACAGGAAACACAGGGATAAATACACTGGGGAAAATAAGTGACACCTGGAGGGGGTGGAGACAATCACAAGGACAGGTGAAACTGATCAGGGCATGACACTCTGGGTCTTCCTTTCCTGTGGCGTTTCCCATGAGAGCCAGTTAACCATCAACAGCGCTTGATGGTTGTTGCGACTGGATTGAAGAAAATGTCAAAGTTCTTGAAATGTTCCACATTGACTGATGTCTTAAAGTAATGATGGACTGTTGTTTCTCTTTGCTTATTTGAGCTGTTCTTGACATGATATGGACTTGGTCTTTTACCAAATAGGGCTATGTTCTGTATACCACCCCGACCTTATCACAACACAACTGATTGGTTTCGAGGAAAAGGATGAATACTTTGAAGAATCTGAAATGTAAACGATTAGTTTAACACTGGATGGGGGTTGTGAGTAGGGTTGGGGGGGATTTAATGCAGGCAAACTCAAATCAGTTTTACAAATTTTTTTACCAGATTGTCACATGTGCAACCAGAGGAAAAAAACTGTATTCAACTTTCACTCCACACACAAAGACACGTACACACCTCTCCCTCGCCCTCCATTGTCAAATCTGACCATAATTCTATCCTCTATCCTCCTGATCCTCCTGATTCCTGCTTACAAGCAAAAACAAAAGCAGGAAGTACCTGTGACTCGCTCAATACGGAAGTGGTCAGATGATGCAGATGCTAAGCTACAGGACTGTTTTGCAGCACAGACTGGAATATGTTCCAGTATTCATCCAATGGCATTGAGGAGTACACCACATCAGTCACTGGCTTCATCAATAAGTGCATCGACAACGTCGTCCCCAAAGTGACTGTACGTACATATCCCAACCAGAAGCCATGGATTACAGGCCACATCCATATCGAGCTAAAGGCTAGAGCTGCCGCTTTCAAGGAGCGGGACACTAATCCAGACGCCTATAATAAATCTCGCTATGCCCTCAGACGAACCATCAAAGAGGCAAAGCGTCAATACAGGACTTAGATTGAATCCTACTACACCGGCTCTGACGCTCGTCGGATGTGGCAGGACTTGAAAACTATTATGGACTACAAAGGGAAACCCAGACGTGAGCTGCCCAGTGAGGCGAGCCTACCAGACAAGCTAAATGTCTTTTATGCTCGCTTCGAGGCAAGCAACACTGAAGCATGCACGAGAGCACCAGCTGTTCTGGATGAGTGTGTGATAACGCTCTGGGTAGCCAATGTGAGCAAGACAGGTCAACATTCACAAAGCTGCAGGGCAAGATGGATTACCAGGACGTGTACTCAAAGCATGCGCGGACCAACTGGAAAGTGTCTTCACTGACAATTTCAACCTCTCCCTGACTGAGTTTGTAACACCTACATGTTTCAAGCAGACCACCAGTGTCCCTGTGCCCAAGGAAGTGAAGGTAACTTACATAAATGAGTACCTCCCCGTAGCACTCACGTCGGTAGCCATGAAGTGCTTTGAAACGCTGGTCATGGCTCACATCAACAGCATCCTTCCGGATACCCTAGACCCACTCCAATTAGAATACCGCTCCAACCGATCCACAGATGATGCAATCTCTATTGCACTCCCACACTGCCCTTTCCCACCAGGACAAAAGGAACACCTATGTGAGAATGCTATTGACTACAGCTCAGCGTTCAACACCATAGTGCCCTCAAAGCTCATCACTAAGTGAAGGAACTAAACACCTCCCTCTGCAACTGGATCCTGTACTTCCTGACGGGCCACCCCCATGTAGTAAGGGTAGGCAACAACACATCTGCCACGCTGATCCTCAACACTGGAGCCCCTTAGGGGTGTGTACTTAGTCCCCTCCTGTACTCCCTGTTCACCCACGACTGCGTGGCCAAACACGACTCCATCACCCTCATGAAGTTTGCTGATGACCGACAACAATGAGACAGCCAATAGGGAGGAGGTCAGAGAACTGGCAGTGTGGTGCCAGGACAACAACCTCAATGTGAGCAAGGCAACGGAGCTGATCGTGGACTACAGGAAAAGGCGGACCGAACAGGCGCCCATTAACATTGATGGGACTGTAGTGGAGCTGGTCGAGAGTTTCAAGTTCCTTGGTGTCCACATCACCAACGATCTATCATGGTCCAAACACACCAAGACAGTTGTGAGGAGGGCACGGTAAAATCTATTTCCTCTCAGGAGACTGAAAATATTTGGCATGGGTCCCCAGATCCTCAAAAGTTTCTACAGCTGCACCATGAAGAGTATCCTCACCGGCTGCGTGGCATCTGACCACAAGGTGCTTCAGAGTGTAGTGCGTACGGCCCAGTACATCACCGGGGCCAAGCTTCCTGCAATCCAGGACCTATATAATAGATGGTGTCAGAGGAAAGCCCATAAAATTGTCAGAGACTCCAGTTCACCCAAGTCATAGACTGTTTTCTCTGCTACCGCACGGTATACGGTACCGGAGCGCCAAGTCTCGGACCAAAAGGCTCCTTAACAGCTTCTAACCCAAAGCCATAAGACTGCTGAACAATTAATCAAATGGCCACCGGACTATTACATTGCCCCCTGTATATAGCCTCGTTATTGTTATGTTATTGTGTTACTTTTTATTTATTTTTTACTTTAGTTTATTTGGTAAATATTTTCTTAACTCTTCTTGAACTGGTTAAGGGCTTGTAAAGCATTTCAGGGTAAGGTCTACACTTGTTGTATTCGGCGCATTTGACAAATAAAGTTTGATTTGATTTGATTCAGGAAGGTAGCTTGGAGGGGGAGGCTGGCGTGTTGGGGGGGGGTAGACTATTCACGATAAGGAGTAGCCGCTCCACTGATGACACCCCCCTCTCCTCTACCTGACCTGCCTGGGACCCACAGAGATTCACAGTCATTAACACCAACAATTGGTTTGTGCAGTGTGATTAATGGATGTGATTAATGGATGGATTAATTGATCTGGCCATCACACACACACACACACACACACACACACACACACACACACACACACACACACACACACACACACACACACACACACACACACACACACACACACACACACACACACACACACACACACACACACACACACACACACACACACACACAAATGTATTTATAAAGCTCTGTACAAAAAGTGCTGTACAGAAACCCAGCCTAAAACCTCAACCAGACAACAATGCAGGTGTAGAAGCACGGTGGAAAAACTCCCTAGAAAGGCCAGAACCTAGGAAGAAACCTAGAGAGGAACCAGGCTCTGAGGAGTGGCCAGTCCTCTTCTGTGCCAGGTGCAGATTCTAAAAGTATGTGGCCAAGATGTTCAAACGTTCATAGATGACCAGCAGGGTCAAATAATAATAATCACAGTGGTTGTAGAGGGTGCAAAAGGTCAGTACCTCAGGAATAAATGTCAGTTGCCTTTTCATAGCCGAGCATTCAGATGTCGAGACAGCAAGTGTGGTAGAGAGTCGAAAAAACAGCAGGTCCTGCTAGCCTATGCTAGGCACATCTCCCGGCTAGCTGAAGAGGTCCATCAGCCACTCCTTGGGCTACAATTGGCCTGGACCCCTTTTATTGCTGGTCCTTCACGATTGGACTCCGACGTCATCCACCCGAGGGGGTTTTCAACTGGCTCCCCCGTCGCAACGTTCCCTGAATGGCCATCTGCTAGCCTGCTAGCCGCGGCCCGCTAGCTGTCGAGAGCACACTGGACTGTTAGCTGAAGAGGTCCATCAGCCATTTTTTGGGGGGGCTACTACACCTATTTTGCTAATTGGCCTCAACTCTTTCACTACACGGAGCCCTGCTGATCCATCACGACTGATCTGCCGAAGGGGCTACAACTGACACCTTCCATCGCAACGTCCCTCTAAGGCCCTTCTGCTAGCTTGCTAGCCCCGGCCTGCTAGCTGTCTGAATCACCGTGTCTTCAGCTTGCCCAGTTACTCACTGGATCCAATGATCACTCGGCTACGCATGCCTCTCCCTAATGTCAATATGCCTTGTCCATTGCTGTTTTGGTTAGTAATTATTGCCTTATTTCATTGTAGAGCCTCTAGCCCTGTACAATACGCCTTCGCCAACCCTTTAGTTCCACCTCCCACACATGCAGTGACCTAACCTGGTTTAAATGATGTTCCTAGAGACAATATCTCTCTCATCGTCACTCAATGCACAGGTTTACCTCCACTGTATTCACATCCTACCATACCTTTGTTTGTACATTATGCCTTGAATCTATTCTACCGTGCCCAGAAACCTGCTCCTTTTACTCTCTATTCCGAATGTACTAGACGACCAGTTCTTATAGCCTTTAGCCGTACCCTTATCCTACTCCTACTCTGTTCCTCTGGTGATGTAGAGATTAACCGAGGCCCTGCAGTGTCTAGCTCCGCTCCCATTCCCCAGGCGCTCTCATTTGTTGACTTCGGTAACCGTAAAAGCCATGGTTTCATGCATGTTAACATCCTAAGTTTGTTTCATTCACTGCTTTATCCCCCCCTCCAACCCGGATGTCCATGTATGGCCATGTCTGAATCCTGGCCTAGGAAGACCAAAAACCCAGAAATTTCCATCCCTAACTATAACATTTTCTGACAAGATAGAACTGCCAAAGGAATTGGAAAGCTGATAGACAAGATATAACTCCCCAAAGATTGGAAAGCTGCTGCAAGTCACCCCCCTCTTCAAAGGGGAGACACTCTCAACCCAAATTGCTACAGACCTATATCTATCTTACCCTGCCTTTCTAAGGTCTTCGAAAGCAAAGTTAACAAACAACACCATTTCGAATCCCACCGTACCTTCTCTGCTATGCAATCTGGTTTCCGAGCTGGTCATGGGTGCACCTCAGCCACGCTCAAGGTCCTAAACGATATCATAACCACCATCGATAAGAGACAATACTGTGCAGCTGCATTCATCGACCTGGCCAATGGTTTCGACTCTGTCAATCACCACATTCTTATCGGCAGACTCAACAGCCTTGGTTTCTCAAATGATTGCCTCGCCTGGTTCACCAACTACTTCTCAGACAGAGTTCAGTGTGTCAAATCGGAGGATCTGTTGTCTGGAACTCTGGAACCACAGGGTTCAATTCTCAGGCCAACTTATTTTTCTGTATACATCAATGATGTTGCTCTTGCTGCTGGTGATTCTCTGATCCACCTCTATGCAGACGACACCATTCTGTATACTTCTGGCCCTTCTTTGGACACTGTGTTAACAACCCTCCAGATGAGCTTCAATGCCATACAACATTCCTTCCGTGGCCTCCAACTGCCCTTAAATACAAGTAAAACTAAATGCATACTCTTCAACCGATCGCTGTCTGCACCTGCCCGCCCGTCCAGCATCACTACTCTGGATGTTTCTGACTTAGAATATGTGGACAACTACAAATACCTAGGTGTCTGGTTAGACTGTAAACTCTCTTTCCAGACTCACATCAAACATCTCCAATCCAAATGTAAATCTAGAATTGGCTTCCTATTTTGCAACAAAGCATCCTTCACTCATGCTGCCAAACATACCCTTGTAAAACTGACCATCCTACCGATCCTCGACTTCGGCGATGTCATTTACAAAATAGCCTCCAATACCCTACTCAATAAATTGGATGCAGTCTATCACAGTGCCATCCGTTTTGTCACCAAAGCCCCATATACAGTGGGGCAAAAAAAGTATTTAGTCAGCCACCAATTGTGCAAGTTCTACCACTTAAAAAGATGAGAGAGGCCTGTAATTTTCATCATAGGTACACTTCAACTATGACAGACAAAATGAGAAAAAAAATCCAGAAAATCACATTGTAGGATTTTTAATGAATTGATTTGCAAATTATGGTGGAAAATAAGTATTTGGTCAATAACAAAAGTTTATCTCAATACTTTGTTATATACCCTTTGTTGGCAATGACAGAGGTCAAACGTTTTCTGTAAGTCTTCACAAGGTTTTCACACACTGTCGTCCTGGTTTCTTTGCAGAAAAACAGCCCCAAAGCATGATGTTTCCAACCCCATGCTTTACAGTAGGTATGGTGTTCTTTGGATGCAACTCAGCATTCTTTGTCCTCCAAACACGACGAGTTGAGTTTTTACCAAAAAGTTATATTTTGGTTTCATCTGACCATAAGACATTCTCCCAATCTTCTTCTGGATCATCCAAATGCTCTCTAGCAAACTTCAGACGGGCCTGGACATGTACTGGCTTTAGCAAGGGGACACGTCTGGCACTGCAGGATTTGAGTCCCTGGCGGCGTAGTGTGTTACTGATGGTAGGCTTTGTTACTTTGGTCCCAGCTCTCTGCAGGTCATTCACTAGGTCCCCCCGTGTGGTTCTGGGATTTTTGCTCACCGTTCTTGTGATCATTTTGACCCCACGGTGTGAAGTCTTGTGTGGAGCCCCAGATCGAGGGAGATTATCAGTGGTCTTATATGTCTTCCATTTCCTAATAATTGGTCCCACAGTTGTCCTTCTGTAGCTCAGTTGGTAGAGCATGGCGCTTGTAACGCCAGGGTAGTGGTTTCGATCCCCGGGACCATACGTAGAATGTATGCACACATGACTGTAAGTCGCTTTGGATAAAAGCGTCTGCTAAATGGCATATATTATTATTATTATATTATTCTTCAAACCAAGCTGCTTACCTATTGCAAATTCAGTCTTCCCAGCCTGGTGCAGGTCTACAATTTTGTTTCTGGTGTCCTTTGACAGCTCTTTGGACTTGGTCATGGTGGAGTTTGGAGTGTGACTGTTTGAGGTTGTGGTCAGGTGTCTTTTATACTGATAACAAGTTCAAACAGGTGCCATGAATACAGGTAACGAGTGGAGGACAGACGAGCCTCTTAAAGAAGAAGTTACAGGTCTGTGAGAGCCAGAAATCTTGCTTGTTTGTAGGTGACCAAATACTTATTTTTCCACCATAATTTGCAAATAAATTCATTAAAAATAATGCAATGTGATTTTCTGGATGTATTTTCTCATTTTATCTGTCATAGTTGAAGTGTACCTGTGATGAAAATGACAGGCCTCTCTCATCTTTTTAAGTGGGAGAACTTGCACGATTGGTGGCTGACTAAATACTTTTTTGCCCCACTGTACTACCCACCACTGCGACCTGTATGCTCTCATTGGCTGGCCCTCGCTTCATACTCATCGCCAAACCCACTGGCTCCAGGTCATCTACAAGACCCTGCTAGGTAAAGTCCCCCCTTATCTCAGCTCGCTGGTCAGCATAGCATCACACACCTGTAGCACGCGCTCCAGCAGGTATATCTCTCTGGTCACTCACCAAAACCAATTCTTCCTTTGGCCGCCTCTCCTTCCAGTTCTCTGCTGCCAGTGACTGGAACGAACTTCAAAAATCTCTGAAACTGGAAACAGTTATCTCCCTCACTAGCTTTAAGCACCAGCTGTCAGAGCAGCTCACAGATTACTGCACCTGTACAAAGCCCATCTATAATTTACCCCAAACAACTCCCTCTTCCCCTACTGTATTTATTTATTTATTTAGCTCCTTTGCACCCCATTATTTTTATTTCTACTTTGCACATTCTTCCACTGCAAATCTACCATTCCAGTGTTTTACTTGCTATATTGTATTTACTTCGCCACCATGGCCTTTTTTTGCCTTTACCTCCCTTATCTCACCTCATTTGCTCACATCATATAGACTTATTTTTCTACTGTATTATTGACTGTATGTTTGTTTTACTCCATGTGTAATTCTGTGTTGTTGTATGTGTCGAAATGCTTTGCTTTATCTTGGACAGGTTGCAGTTGTAAATGAGAACTTGTTCTCAACTTGCCTACCTGGTTAAATAAAGGTGAAACAAATCAAATAAATAAATTGTCATTTACGTTTCCCCTGTCCAGATGCATCTACAGTGTCTGTCCTCACAGAGATGCGTAGGACCTAGCCCATGAAATCAGCCCTAGCCTGTACAGGAACCTTCTGTAGCTCAGTTGGTAGAGCATGGCGCTTGTAACGCCAGGGTAGTGGGTTCGATTCCCGGGACCAACCATACGTAAAATGTATGCACACATGACTGTAAGTCGCTTTGGATAAAAGCGTCTGCTAAATGGCATATATTATATATAGGAAGCCAGTGTAGAGTTCTAGTCAGGATTCTAGCAGCCATTGTTTAGCACTAACTGAAGTTTATTTAGTGCTTTATGCGGGTAGCCGGGAAAAGTAAAGCATTGCAGTAGTCTAATCTAGAAGTGACAAAAGCGTGGATACATTTTTATGTATAATTTTTTACAAAAAGTTTCTGATTTTTGCAATGTTACGAAGATGGAAAGAAAATATGTCCTTTAAATATTCTTGATATGTTCTTCAAAAGAGAGATCAGGGTCCAGAGTAACGCCGAGGTCCTTCGCAGTTTAATTTGAGACGACTACAACCATTAAGATTAATTGTCAGATTCAACAGCAGATCTCCCTGTTTCTTGGGAACAAAAACTAGCATCTCTGTTTTTGTCAAAGTTTAAAAGTATAGAATATCCACTTCCTTATGTCTGAAACACAGGCTTCCAGGGTGGGCAATTGGGGGCTTAACCATGTTTCAACGAAATGTACAGCTGTGTGTCTTCCGCATAGCAGTGAAAGTTGACATTGTGTTTCCGAATGACATCACCAGGAGGTAGAATATATAGTGAATCGCATCTGCAGTTCCACAAACTGGCCACCGCGTGGAGACAAAGAAGAAGCTCGTCCCTTCTCTTACTGGCTCCTCCATCAATTTCTGAGTTTCATAGAACTCTAAAATCATTATAACCTATTGTTCCCAACAGAGAACAAAGCTCGCCAGTTTGTAGTCCTAAAACCCGGAAATATATTACCTCTGGTTCGTTCAGCCATCCCTATGGGAAATATTAACGGGGAATGAAAAAAATACATATCTATGCATTTATAATATAATAATATATGCCATTTAGCAGACGCTTTTATCCAAAGCGACTTATAACATTTATTTAACAAGACAAGTCTGTTAAGAACAAATCATTATTTGCAATGATGGCCAAACACGGTCGACGCTGGGCCAATTGTGCGCTGCCCCACGGGACTCCCAACAACATTCGTATGTGATACAGCCTGGAATCGAAACAGGGACTGTAGTGACGCCTCTTGCACTGCTTTAGACCACTGCGCCACTCGGGATGACGAAAATAATGTCGGAGGTTAACACAGGTTTAGGAGCTCTTATCCGGTTTGTTCTACGATATAATAGCAGTCAGTTAACATTACCCTAATCAATTATTAATCATTTTTGCGCTTTATTTTTTCATCATTACATAGATTTTTTTGAATAAAAAAATTGAAGTTAGCCGATGAAGATGATATTCATAGAACAACACGTATTATGTTCACCACAGACAGACCTTCACCACAGACTCTACAAACACGCCATTCATTTTTTCCGGAGTTGGCGGAGTTAATGCCTACAGTTAATGCCTACAGTTAATGCCTACAGTTAATGCCTACAGTTAATGCCTACAGTTAATGCCTACAGTTAAGGCCTACAGTTAATGCCTACAGTTAATGCCTACAGTTAATGCCTACAGTTAATGCCTACAGTTAATGCCTACAGTTAATGCCTACAGTTAATGCCTACAGTTAATGCCTACAGTTAATGCCTACAAAATACGTCATTACTCTTTATCTCTATGATGCCTTCAGCCGTGAACAAACTGATGTTATGCTGGAAACCCGTTCGTTAGTTATAGACTGTAGGCGAGATCACACTTTATCCGCTTCTAGTAGCACACCTCTCT
>NC_060181.1:10951663-10984163 GCF_021184085.1 Oncorhynchus gorbuscha | reverse complement strand
CAGGGAAAGAAGAGAGAGGGCAGGGAAAGAGAGAGGAGGGCAGGGAAAGAGAGAGAGGGCAGGGAAAGAGAGAGAGAGGGAAAGAGAGAGGGGAAAAGAGAGAGAGGGCAAAAGAGAGAGGGCAGGGAAAGAGAGGGCAGGGAAAGAGAGAGGGGGCAGGGAAAGAGGAAAGAAAGAGAGAGAGAGGGCAGGGAAAGAGAGAGAGAGGGCAGGGAAAGAGAGAGAAAGGGCAGGGAAAGAGAGAGAAAGGGCAGGGAAAGAGAGAAGGGGGGGGTGAGAGCAGTGGCGGTCGGTGCCGTTTTAAGATGAGGGAGGACAATCATTTTTTTTCATGAGCAAGGCCTTATTTCTATTACAGCATATTGGATGACTGTAATTCATATTCCATTCACCCAGTTCAATGTAACATCAATAGGTTTAGGCTACTACATGATACTAACATTTTCCATAAACCCATCATGAGGTTGCTACAACCTAGCCTATGAATGAAGTTTGCAAGGTAAGGTGCACACAGGTCGAGAGAAAAACTTGATGTGACAGACAGTGACACATGGACAGACAGTGACACATTCAATACAGCATTGAACAAGCTTGCCTGCATCTAGCTGATATAGGGTGTTGCAAACAAGAGTTTTCTATTGGACAAATTCAATCATGCAGTAACATTATAGTTAACAATCTCGCTCTATAGTGACAATCTCGCTCTATCTCTCTCTTGCTTCTCCTTCATTTTGTAAGAAATTAATTTGTTAAAAACTGTTCAACTATTGTCTTTGAGTCAACTACTTACCACATTTTATGCACTGCAGTGCTAGCTAGCTGTAGCTTATGCTTTCAGCACTTGATTCATTCTCTGATCCTTTTATTGGGTGGACAACATGTCAGTTCATGCTACAAGAGCTCTCATAGGTTGGAGACATCCTCTGGAAGTTTTCCTAATTACTGTGTAAGTCTATGGAAGGGGGTGAGAACAATGAACCTCCTAGGTTTTGTATTGAAGTCAATGTACCCAGAGGAGGACGGAAGCTAGCTGTCCTCCAGTTACACCATAGTGCTACCTCACAGAGCAAAACAGTGTGTTTTAATCAATTATTTGGTGATGTGAATATATTTAGTATAGTTTTATCCTAAAATTATAACTTTTTAAAATGTTTTACAATTTTAATTTTAATAACATTTGCTGAGGAGGATGGTCGGCCCTTCCTCCTCTGTGGAGCCTCCACTGTGTGAGAGGTACAGGGGTAGGTTGGATGGGGTACAAAAAGAGAGAGTGAGTGATGAAGGGAGAGATGGAAAAGTTCAGAAAACAGAAAAGTGTCAGGCCGTATCTTATTTCCCTTATAATGCATTAGGCTGCTTTTAAAATGATTTTACCCCCTTTTTTCTCCCCAATTTCGTGTTATCCAATTGGCAGTAGTTACTATCTTGTCTCATCGCTGCAACTCCCATACGGACTCGGGAGAGGCGAAGGTCGAGAGCCATGCGTCCTCCTAAACACAATCCAACCAAGCCGCACTGATTCTTGACACAACACAATCCAACCCGGAAGCCAGCCCGCACCAATGTGTTGGAGGAAACACCGTACACATAGCGACCTGGTCAGCGTGCACTACGCCCGGCCCACAGGAGTCGCTAGTGCGTGATGAGACAATGATATCCCTGCCGGCCAAACCCTCCCTAACCCAGACGACACTGGGCCAATTGTGCACTGCCCCATTGGCCTCCCGGTCACGGCCAGCTGCAGCTGGGCTCGAACCCAGAATCTCTGGTGGCACAGCTACATAGAGAGGGATGCTACATAGAGATGCTCCATAGGGAGAGATGGGGATGCTACATAGAGAGGGATGCTACATAAGGAGGGATGCTACATAGAGAGGGATGCTACATAGAGATGCTACTTAGGGAGAGATGGGGATGCTACATAAGGAGGGATGCTACATAGAGGGGAATGCTACATAAGGAGGGATGCTACATAAGGAGGGATGCTACATAGGGATGCTCCATAGGGAGAGATGGGGATGCTACATAGAGAGGGATGCTACATAAGGAAGGATGCTACATAGGGATGCTCCATAGGAAGAGATGGGGATGCTACATAGAGAGGGATGCTACATAAGGAGGGATGGGGATGCTACATAGAGAGGGATGCTACATAGAGATGCTCCATAGGGAGAGATGGGGATGCTACATAGGGAGGGATGCTACATAAGGAGGGATGCTACATAGTGGTCTAAAGCCCTGCACCACCCCGGAGGCCACACTAGGCTACTTTTGACCACAGCCATATTCCTCTACTGTTGTACTTTTTGCCCTCCCTATGTAGCATCCCTCCCTATGTAGCATCCCTACCTATGTAGCATCCCTACCTATGTAGCATCCCTCCCTATGTAGCATCTCTCCCTATGTAGCATTTATCCCTATGTAGCATCCCTCCCAATATAGCATACCTATGTAGCATCCATCCCTATGTAGCATCCCTCCCTATGTAGCATCCCGATCTCTCCCTATGGAGCATCCCTATGTAGCATCCATCCCTATGTAGCATCTCTCCCTATGTAGCATCCCCATCTCTCCCTATGGAGCATCCCTATGTAGCATCCTTCCTAATGTAGCATCCCTCTCTATGTAGCATCCCCATCTCTCCCTATGGAGCATTCCTATGTAGCATCCTTCCTTATGTATCATCCCTCCCTATGTAGCATCCCTTATGTATTGTCCCTCCTTATTATGTAGTGTACCTCTCTATGTAGCATCCCTCCCAATGTAGCATCTCTCCTTATGTAGCTTCCCTCTCTATGTAGTGTCCCTCCCTTTGTACCCTCCCTTCTTATGTAGCATCCCTCCCTATGTATAATCCCTCCCTATGTAGTGTCCTTCTTTATGTAGCATCCCTCCCAATGTAGCATCTCTCCTTATGTAGCTTTCCTCTCTATGTAGTGTCCCTCCCTTTGTACCCTCCCTCCTTATGTAGCATCCCTCCCTATGTAGTTTCCTTCTTTATGTAGCATCCCTCCCAATGTAGCATCTCTCCTCATGTAGCTTCCCTCTCTATGTAGTGTCCCTCCCTTTGTACCCTCCCTCCTTATGAGGCATCCTTCCCTATGTAGCATTCCTTCTTATGTAGCATCCCTCCCTATGTATAATCCCTCCCTATGTAGTGTCCTTCTTTATGTAGCATCCCTCCCTATGTAGCATCTCTCCCTATGTAGCATCCCTCCCTATGTAATCAAAATAAAATAAAATTGTATCAGTCACATGCGCCGAATACAACCTTACAGTGAAATGCCTACTTACGAGTCCCTAACCAACAATAAAGTTTAAAAAAAAATATGGATAAGAATAAGAGATAAAAGTACAAGTAATTAAAGAACAGCAGTCAAAAAAAAAATATTAAAAAAAAAATATATATATATATATATATATATATATACAGATATATACAGGGTGCCGGTACAGAGTCAATGTACGGGGGGGGGGGGCACCGGTTAGTTGAGGTAGTATGTACATGTAGGCAGAGTTCATTAAAGTGACTATGCATAGATGACAACAGAGAGTAGCAGTGGTGTGGAGGGGAAGGGGGGGGTGCAATGCAAATAGTCCAGATAGCCATTTGACTAGATGTTCAGGAGTCTTATGGCTTGAGGGTAGAAGCTGTTAAGAAGCCTCTTGGACCGAGACCTGGCGCTTCAGTACTGCTTGCCATGCGGTAGCAGAGAGAACAGTCTATAACTAGGGTGGCTGGTGTCTTTGACAATTTTTAGGGCCTTCCTCTGACACCGCCTGGTATAGTGGTCCTGGATGGCAGGAAGCTTGGCCCCAGTGATGTACTGGGCCGTCAGCACTACCCTCTGTAGTGCCTCGCTGTCGGAGGCCGAGCAGTTGCCATACAAGGCAGTGATGCAACCAGGATGCTCTTTCGGTGGTGCAGCTGTAGGACCTTTTGAG
Source organism: Oncorhynchus gorbuscha (assembly GCF_021184085.1). Lineage (NCBI taxonomy): Eukaryota > Metazoa > Chordata > Actinopteri > Salmoniformes > Salmonidae > Oncorhynchus > Oncorhynchus gorbuscha. The sequence goes on along the minus strand of NC_060181.1, from coordinate 10,980,218 downwards.
GATATGAGGACCCATGCCAAATCTTTTCAGTCTCCTGAAGGGGAATAGGTTTTGTCGTGCCCTCTTCACGACTGTCTTGGTGTGCTTGGACCATATTAGTTTGTTGGTGATGTGGACACCAAGGAAAAATATTCTCGTAGGCCTAGAGTACACTAGGCATATATAAGGAATAGGCTACACTGTCATGATGTCAGATGCAGCCTTTGATTCACCACTGTTATTTTCTCTAATCTAGTGTTCCATTATTGCTCCGTAATTTGATTTCAAAATAACTGATTTAACAGGCTCAGTGTGAGCTGTAAGCGCAGCCCCTCATGCTTCACTGCCCCCCCCCCCCCCCAAAAAAAAAAGTTACTCAACACACTCACTCAGCCAAAACAAAACCAGCACAATTTCACAAACTTTTTTTTTGGTTTGGTTAAATTTTTCAAACAAAGTGAGTGTAAGAAGCGCAGGAAGATTGTCTGTGTAGTCAAACCCAGAGAAACCCTCACAGGCACTGAAACCAGGTCATTTGAGAGAGAGAGAGAGAGAGAGAGAGAGAGAGAGAGAGAGAGAGAGAGAGAGAGAGAGAGAGAGAGAGGCCAGAATGAGAGAGAGGGGGGATTCTGTAACTAGGCCAGAATGAGAGAGAGGATTCTGTAACTAGGCCAGAATGAGACAGAGGATTCTGTAACTAGGCCAGAATGAGAGAGAGGATTCTGTAACTAGGCCAGAATGAGAGAGAGAGGATTCTGTAACTAGGCCAGAATGAGAGAGAGGATTCTGTAACTAGGCCAGAATGAGAGAGAGAGAGGATTCTGTAACTAGGCCAGAATGAGAGAGAGAAAGGATTCTGTAACTATGCCAGAATGAGAGAGAAGGATTCTGTAACTAGGCCAGAATGAGAGAGAGAGGGATTCTGTAACTAGGCCAGGATGAGAGAGAGAAAGGATTCTGTAACTATGCCAGAATGAGAGAGAGAGGATTCTGTAACTAGGCCAGAATGAGAGAGAGAAAGGATTCTGTAACTAGGCCAGAATGAGAGAGAGAGAAAGGATTCCGTAACTAGGCCAGAATGAGAGAGAGAGGATTCTGTAACTAGGCCAGAATGAAAGAGAGAGGATTCTGTAACTAGGCCAGAATGAGAGAGAGAAAGTATTCTGTAACTAGGCCAGAATGAGAGAGAGAAAGGATTCTGTAACTAGGCCAGGATGAGAGAGAGAAAGGATTCTGTAACTAGGCCAGAATGAGAGAGAGAGGATTCTGTAACTAGGCCAGAATGAGAGAAAGGATTCTGTAACTAGGCCAGAATGAGAGAGAGAAAGGATTCTGTATCTAGGCCAGAATGAGAGAGAGAAAGGATTCTGTAACTAGGCCAGAATGAGAGAGAGAAAGATTCTGTAACTAGGCCAGAATGAGAGAGAGAGAAAGGATTCTGTAACTAGGCCAGAATGAGAGAGAGAGAATGAAAGGATTCTGTAACTAGGCCAGAATGAGAGAAAGGATTCTGTAACTAGGCCAGAATGAAAGAGAAATGATTCTGTAACTAGGCCAGAATGAGAGAGAGAAATTCTGTAACTCCAGTAACTAGGCCAGAATGAGAGAGAGAAAGGATTCTGTAACTAGGCCATAATGAGAGAGAGAACGGATTCTGTAACTTGGCTAGAATGAGAGAGAGAAACGATTCTGTAACTACGCCAGAATGAGAGAGAGAAAGGATTCTGTAACTAGGCCAGAATGAGAGAGAGAAAAAGGATTCTGTAACTTGGCCATAATGAGAGAGAAAAGGATTCTGTAACTTGGCCAGAATGAGAGAGAGAAAGGATTCTGTAACTAGGCCAGAATGAGAGAGAGAGAGAGAGATTCTGTAACTAGGCCAGAATGAGAGAGAGAAAGGATTCTGTAACTTGGCCAGAATGAGAGAGAGAAAGGATTCTGTAACTAGGCCAGAATGAGAGAGAAAGGATTCTGTAACTATGCCAGAATGGATTCTGTAACTAGGCCAGAATGAGAGAAAGGATTCTGTAACTAGGCCAGAATGAGAGAGAGAAAGGATTCTGTATCTAGGCCAGAATGAGAGAGAGAAAGGATTCTGTAACTATGCCAGAATGAGAGAAAGGATTCTGTAACTAGGCCAGAATGAGAGAGAGAAAGGATTCTGTATCTAGGCCAGAATGAGAGAGAGAAAGGATTCTGTAACTAGGCCAGAATGAGAGAGAGAGAATTCTGTAACTAGGCCAGAATGAGAGAGAGAAAGGATTCTGTAACTAGGCCAGAATGAGAGAGAGAGAAAGGATTCCGTAACTAGGCCAGAATGAGAGAAAGGATTCTGTAACTAGGCCAGAATGAAAGAGAGAAATGATTCTGTAACTAGGCCAGAATGAGAGAGAGAGAAATGATTCTGTAACTAGGCCAGAATGAGAGAGATTCTGAAAGGATTCTGTAACTAGGCCAGAATAGGCCAGAATGAGAGAGAGAGAAAGGATTCTGTAACTAGGCCAGAATGAGAGAGAGAAAGGATTCTGTAACTTGGCCATAATGAGAGAGAGAAAGGATTCTGTAACTTGGCCAGAATGAGAGAGAGAAAGGATTCTGTAACTAGGCCAGAATGAGAGAGAGAGAGAGAGAATGGATTCTGTAACTAGGCCAGAATGAGAGAGAGAAAGGATTCTGTAACTTGGCCAGAATGAGAGAGAAAAAGGATTCTGTAACTAGGCCAGAATGAGAGAGAGAAATGATTCTGTAACTAGGCCAGAATGAGAGAGAGAAAGGATTCTGTAACTAAGCCAGAATGAGAGAGAGAAATGATTCTGTAACTTGGCCAGAATGAGAGAGAGAAAGGATTCTGTAACTAGGCCAGAATGAGAGAGAGAAAGGATTCTGTAACTATGCCAGAATGAGAGAAAGGATTCTGTAACTAGGCCAGAATGAGAGAGAGAAAGGATTCTGTATCTAGGCCAGAATGAGAGAGAGAAAGGATTCTGTAACTATGCCAGAATGAGAGAAAGGATTCTGTAACTAGGCCAGAATGAGAGAGAGAAAGGATTCTGTAACTCTAGGCCAGAATGAGAGAGAGAAAGGATTCTGTAACTAGGCCAGAATGAGAGAGAGAAAGGATTCTGTAACTAGGCCAGAATGAGAGAGAGAAAGGATTCTGTAACTAGGCCAGAATGAGAGAGAGAAAGGATTCTGTAACTAGGCCAGAATGAGAGAAAAGGATTCTGTAACTAGGCCAGAATGAAAGAGAGAGAGGATTCTGTAACTAGGCCAGAATGAGAGAGAGAAATGATTCTGTAACTAGGCCATAATGAGAGAGAGAAAGGATTCTGTAACTTGGCCAGAATGAGAGAGAGAAAGTATTCTGTAACTAGGCCAGAATGAGAGAGAGAAAGGATTCTGTAACTAGGCCAGAATGAGAGAGAGAGAGAGAAAGGATTCTGTAACTAGGCCAGAATGAGAGAGAGAAAGGATTCTGTAACTTGGCCAGAATGAGAGAGAGAAAGGATTATGTAACTACGCCAGAATGAGAGAGAGAAAGGATTCTGTAACTACGCCAGAATGAGAGAGAGAAAGGATTCTGTATACCAACCCAAACTTACTCCACATAGCTGTTGTTGTACCTACTGTGTTGTTCCTACGGTGTTGTACCTACTGTGTTGTTCCTACTGTGTTGTACCTACTGTGTTGTTCCTACTGTGTTGTTCCTACTGTGTTGTACCTACTGTGTTGTTCCTACTGTGTTGTTCCTACTGTGTTGTTCCTACTGTGTTGTACCCACTGTGTTGTTCCTACTGTGTTGTTCCTACTGTGTTGTTCCTACTGTGTTGTACCTACTGTGTTGTACCTACTGTGTTGTACCTACTGTGTTGTTCCTACTGTGTTGTTCCTACTGTGTTGTTCCTACTGTGTTGTACCTACTGTGTTGTACCTACTGTGTTGTTCCTACTGTGTTGTACCTACTGTGTCGTACCTACTGTGAATTCCCTGCTGGGAGCTGTTTATCTGTAGGAGATGGCGCCAGAAATGGTGTGTTTGGATGTCTGTGAGTGTGATGATTGAGGGTAGTGTGTGTGTCCGCCACGCATTTTCAGTCCAGAGTAAATGTTTTATTTTTGAAAAATCGCTCCATGTCCATTAGATAGGAAATTTAGGTGGGAAAAGCCTGAGTTGGAATTGAACCACTAAACCTCTTGTAACCATTTGAGTAGAAAGAGAGTTACCGCCTGTAGATCAGAGGTGGCCAATCCTCCTTCTTGAGAGATGCTGGGTGTGCTGGGTATTGTTCCACCCCTGCTTTACCATGGTCTTACTAATCAGCTGCTCATCAGGACCTTGATTATTAGCTGAATGAGGTATGTTATTGTCAGTGGTAGAAAAAAAAGTGCCCAATTGTCATACTTGAGTAAAAGTAAAGATACCTTAATAGAAAATGACTCAAGTAAAAGTGAAAGTCACCCAGTAAAATACTACTTGAATAAAACTCTAAAAGTATTTGGTTTTAAATATACTTAAGTATCTAAAGTAAAAGTATAAATCATTTCAAATTCCTCATATCAAGAATTGTCTTGTTTTTAAAATGAATGGATAACCAGAGGCACCCTCCCCACACTCAGACAATATTTACAAAAGATGCATTTGTGTTTCGTGAGTCTGCCAGTTCACAGGCAGTAGGGATTTTTTGTAATTTTTTTATTTTACCTTTATTTAACTAGGCAAGTCAGTTAAGAAGAAATTCAAAAAATTGTCAGTTCAGGGATGTGAACTTGACCCCTTCCGGTTACTAGTTCAACGCTCTAACCACTAGGCCCCAAGAGGATGACCGCGTGCTCTCTTAATAAGTGTTTGAATTATTCAAAATGTTATGTGTACTTTGGTTTGTCAGGGAAAATGTATGTTGTAAAAAGTACAATATTTTCTTTAGGAATGTAGTGAAGTACAAGTAAAAGTTGTCAAAAATATAAACAGTAAAGTAAATTACAGATACCCCCAAAAAACTGCTTAATTAATACTTTAAATCATTTTACTTAAGTAATTTACACCACTGATTACAGTATGGCTGAAGCAAAAGCCTGCACACCCAGTAGCTTTCCTGCAGGAGAGTTGGCTTCCACCCCTGTAGAGGGGATGAGTGTACAAGCATGGCATTATCTCCAAAACACTATTTTGATACAGTGTCGCTTCTTTTTTAATAATCTATGCAAATCTAAGTTTAGTAAAGGGTTTCACCCATGAGAGAGAAAAAAAAACAGAGAGAGAGAGAGAGAAAAACAGAGAGAGAGAGAAAAAAACAGAGAGAGAAAGAGAAAAAACAGAGAGAGAAAGAGAAAAAACACAGAGAGAGAGAGAGAAAAAAAACAGAGAGAGAGAGAGTGAGAGTGTTAATATATCTTGTTAGGGTAGAGCAGATGGGAACTATAGCTGCTGTTAAATTTACTCTGTCATAAACAGGCCTTATTTAAACTGACAACACTTCTGAGAACCACAACACTCACACCAGACACACACAGTTTCACACAGATGTACACACTCTCTCATCCAGACACCCAGGCCTGTATCAGGGAGATGTAACCATTCTCAACGGCAGGTCTGTGGGCTAGCATATTCTGGTCTGTGTATGTTGCTTACAAGCCCATCAGACAGTCATCTCTTACTTTTTTTAGTCAGTTCTGAACCTGTTGGTTAGTCTGGTCACCAGCCTTCGTTGTGTTTTGGACACTGGTCACCAGCCTTCGTTGTGTTTTGGACACTGGTCACCAGCCTTCGTTGTGTTTTGGACACTGGTCACCAGCCTTCGTTGTGTTTTGGACACTGGTCACCAGCCTTCGTTGTGTTTTGGACACTGGTCACCAGCCTTAGCTGCATTCAGAATGACTGCCAGGGTTGTAAAGAAAAATAAATGAGACGATCTTAACCATCTAAACTGGAACAACCATTTCAGTAGCGGTGCAACAAGTCCAACTAACAGATTTGATTAGTTTAGAAAATTTATGTTATTTATCTTTGTGTAGCATAGAACAAAAATGATTGATTAATTAATCAATGTACAGGAATTAGTCCAATAGAAACTGTTGTTTGCAACTGTTGGACTAATGAATACACACTAGATGCAAGGCTGTATTGAATGTGTCACTGTCTGTCACAATCTTTCTCTCGACCTGTGTGCACCTACATTGTAAACTTTCATTCATAGACTAGGTTGTAGCAACCTCATGATGGGTATAGGGAAAATGTTACCATGTAAATCATGCAGTAGCCTAAACCTATTGATGTTACATTGAACTGGGTGAATGGAATATCCAATATGCTGTAATAGAAACAATAGAAATAAGGCCATGTTCATAAAAAAATGGATATCCTTCCTCATCTTAAAAGGGCACCGACCGCCACTAGTCAGTTCTGTGTGTAAGTTGACTATGCAAACAATTTGGAATTTCAAATGTTACGCCCCTGAAAACAGGGGAGAAATAATCACGAGAGTGATACGGTGTTGTTTTCTCAATTCAATTTTTAGTTCAATGAGAAAAGACCGGGATTTCCCCAGGAATATGGGTGGAGACCAGAGCAATCGATCTCCGGCTCATAGATTAAGAGCATTTCGTAGATCACAGATTAACACTTTTAGGCACCACAAAATAAAGTAATCAATATAATGTTTACATTACTCTCACAATTCGTACCCTTTGTACGCTTGACGGATTTGAACTTTAACACAATTATAAATGTTTTCAATCTCTATCAACTAATACTGAATGCATGATCTTTTTAACCTTAGATGTTTTAAGATCCTCACATACTATGAACTTACTAATACTTTTTAATGTATAACAGGCTATGAATATTTCCTTTAACCTGTCACACAAACACATTAATGTTTCTTATAAAAACAAGAAGTGACGCAGTCAGTCTTTCCTCAACTTTTAGCCAAGAGAGACTGACATGCCGAGTATTAATATTAGTCCTCTGATTACATTTAAGAAAAAGATGTGCCGCTCTGTTCGGGGCCAGCTGCAGCTTAACTAGGTCTTTCTTTGCAGTACTTGAACATATGTGACTCGTTTCAGGAAACTAGGTGTATGTTGCGAGTCACTACTTCACAGGAAAGGCATTTGAATGTAAACATACATTTTTAAAAATCAAAATGCGTTTTTATTGACAGAAATGCCTTGTGGAAAATGTGAACATTCATGTACCTTAATAACAAACTTGTACGCCATCTGTAAATATGAATACAATTGTTAAATTATGAGCCTAGTTGATTTAGCCACGGAAAAAGACAGGAACCCTCCCATTAGCCATGATTGACTGAGATAATGGAAGGCCTGGACATGCTGATAGCTGATTTCGGATTGGTCTGCCATGTAACACACTTCTGTCTATAATATGAGCTGCTCAGTATGTGTAGGTAATCCTTTCTAACGCGGCTTTTTGAAAGAAATCACAAATTACTGCAAAAGTGTTGACAATGCTCTCCACTTTCTGGAGGACTGAGTTTTGAAATCAGTGGAATGTCCGGTGGAAGCAGAGTATGATAGCTAAGGAGATGGAGAAAATTATTGGGTTTGATTGCAAATATGTGGAGGAGGTAGAAAAGAGAACACAGAAGGCTGTTGTATAAAACACATGTCTCTGGATTACATCTTCATACTAAGGGCAACCATGGCATCCGTGACGGAGAGGGAGAAGCATTCATCCATGTATACGGGCAAGATTGTTTAGCTAGCTACATTTTCAGATATATGATTCAAAAATGTTCGAAGTCGTTTTCATTGCAAGTTAAAGCATACTGTTAGCTAGTTAGCTAACATTAACTGGCTGGCTCGCTAGCTAACGTTACGTGTATGATCTGTGTAGTAATATTATTTTTTATCTCAGAGCCATTTGCATGGCTAGTTATAGCGTAATGTTAGCTAGCTAGCTAACATTGAACCTAGTTGGTAGTAACGTTATGAGTTGGGATTGTGGTTCATTGTTTAGCTAGCTAGCTACATGTCTAAACAAAAGACACCACTATGCAAGTAACCATTTCACTGTACAGTTTACATCTTCTGTATCATGTGCATGTGACAAATATACTTTGATCTTATTTGATAAAGTGTGTGTTTACCAGAGAGGGTAATGTGAAGAACAACATGACCTGCACCAAAGTCAAATTAGGATATAACGTTAGGCCAACGAGACAGTGTCCAAGTTTTAAAATTATCCGGTAGACTGCCCTGCTTTTATATAGTCACAATCACAACCGTAAGCTATTTTCTGTAATTAGCTCGCAATTAACTAGTAAACATTGACCTTGTTGTGAGTTTATTTTACTGTAATATTGAATACAAATTAGCTGAAGTTAAGACGTTGTCGGCTATATGATATGGTCCTTTTTTGAACTGGTTAGCCAGCTAGCTTAAGGTTAGCCAGCTAGCTTAAGGTTAGCCAGCTAGCTTAAGGTTAGCCAGCTAGCTTAAGGTTAGCCAGCTAACTTAAGGTTAGCCAGCTAGAAACAAACCAAAACATTGTTTAGAAACTTGCTTTTTGTTTCCATGGTTTGCTAGATTGACATGTACTAAATTCATTTTTAAATGGATGGGTATATTGGTGTTAAAATACACCAGTTATGCCAATTTACACCACAAGGCTGCTGATGTCCTGCAGCCTGTAGTTTTTGTGTTTATACTTTTTCATAACGACAATGACAAGTTTTTTTTTACTCCCTTTATTAAGTTTTACACACACACACAGACAAGACAACACAAAGCAATATAAATAATATACTCAACTAGAAAAAAATACAAATAAAAAAATAGCTTTAAAGATACCATACTTTAGCCAAGTTAAACACACCAGGCAGAAGGCTACAAAGGTTAAAGGGCAATCTATAGTACAGGGAGAGAGCAAACACCTCACCATTGTTCCTGTAAACCAGTGGTCACCAAACTACGGCCCGCGGGCCGGATAGTGTACAAGTCAAACATTTGGCCCGGCCCTCTGAACAATACCAGAGACGCTGTCAATTTTTTTTGCTATTTGGCCTCCAGAAAAAAAAACCTAGGCCCGGCCCTGTCAAAGAGAGAACGAAATAATGGTGAAAAGGTTAGGTAAGAGAAATTGATTCAGAATGCAGGGTATTTAACCTGCAGTGGACAAACAATTTTTTTGTTCAATGCAAAGAAAAGGCTGTTTGTCTCATCTGTCAAAACAGGTGGCGGTATTCAAAGAATACAATCTTCGCCGACACTATGAATCCCACACAAAGACAAGTACGATAGCTTGCAAGGCCAAATACGAGCAGACAAACTCTCAAAGCTAAAATTGGACTACTATCTCAGCAGAATACATTTGTACGCCAAGCTCAGCTGAACCAGGCATCAGTTCGGGCCAGCTTTCGGGTTTTAAACTGATAGCAAGAAGCTGGTAAGCCTTTCACTGACGGAGAGTTTGTTAAGGAAATGTATGGATGCTGTCGCGGAGGAGGTGTGTCCCGAGAAGAAAGATGCATTTAATGCCGTAAGTCTGTCGGCGAGTACAATCACCAGATTTGCGTTGAAGAAATCGGGAGTAATGTATATTTGCTGCAGCAGAAGAACAAAGAATTAGACTTTTTTAATTAGCACTGGATGAGAGCACGGACGTTGGCAAGACACAGCGCAACTGCTCATTTTATTCGAATGGAGTTAGCGCAAACTTTGAGATATGCGAGGAGCTGGCAGCCCTCCAAAGTCTCAAAGGGACTACAACGGGAGAGGATATTTTTGACAAAGTGTGCCAAACCATGGAGAAGTTGGACCTGGACTGGTCAAAGCTAGCTAGCATCACGACTGACGGGGCTCCTAGCATGGTGGGCGAAATCTTCCTCATCTAATAGGACGCATGAACCGGGAGTTGGAAAAATTTGGGGTCTCACCGCCCCTGCTACGAGTCCACTGCCTAATTCACCAGCAAGCACTGTGCTGCAAAGTGTTGACGTGGGATTCTGTAATGAAGGTTGTGGTGTCGTGCATAAACTTCATCAGAGAAAGGGACTTAAACACAGGCAGTTCCAAGAATTCCTGTCTGAACTGGAGTCTACGCACGGAGATGTGCTGTACTACACAGAGGTCCGATGGCTGAGCCGGGGCAGAGTTTTGAGGCGTTTTTACGAGCTGCTACCCGAAATTAACGCATTTCTTCATTTAAAAGACAAAACGGTCCCAGAGCTGATCGACCCAGAATGGAAATGGCACCTCGCATTTTTAACAGACGTGACAGAAATACTTAACAGCCTTAACTTGCAGCTACAAGGCGAGGGGAAACTCATTTGCGACATGTATTCACACATAAAAGCATTTGAGGTGAAATTAGCGCAAAATGCTTTTGGAACAAGTGAAAAAGCGCAACTTCATGTCCATCTTCCTGCTACCCAAAACCTGTTAAATTATGACAGAGAACCTAGCGGTCCCGTTCCCAGCTGAAAAGTGAGTGGAAGCACTGGAAATGCTGAAGGCGGAGTTCGGTGTGCGATTCAGTGAACTACATGTTCATGCAAAAAATCCGTCTTTTTCAGAACCCCTTTGTTGCCGACATTGATGAAGCCCAGCCTTCATATCAGTTTGAGTTGGCTGAGTTACAGAACTGTGATGTTCTGAAAGACTCATTCAAGCCCAACAGTCTCATTGACTTCTATGCCGCCCTCCCAAACGACACATATCCAAACATCAAAAAACACGCAATGAAAATGTCCACAGTTTTTGGCAAAAATGCACGTATATCTGCAAGTTAAAAACCTTTTCTCGCATGAAACTGCTGAAAACCCAGATGAGATCAAGATTGACAGATGAACATTTGCATCAGTGCTTGAGACTGGCTGTAACTAGAATGGAACCTGATATTCAACTTCTCACCAGCCAGATGCAGGCCCAAAGTTCACACTGATGAACATACATAGGTAAGCTCACTTTTCTGACTTGAATGAGTCATTCTGAGCATAAACAAATATAATCATAATAAAATCTACTGGGATAAAATCCATCTTTACAACCATACTGGTAGTGAATATTGTGCTGTGTAGGTGCTGTATCACTTAGTTCAGTTTCTCAACCTGCTTCTTTTGTGGTTTTCACAGGGAAGTTGATGAGAGAGAGCTGCAAACAGCGGTGTCTACAAGCCTACTGGAACCTACAAAAGGATTATAAGGAAGGAACACAAGAACTTTAAGAGACTGCTCATATGTGTCAGAGATTCTGCTCTGACAACTGAGCTGAACTTTATCTGTTAAGATTGTGCATGTTTACAGAAAGTTAATGTTCCATGGCTTTTTTTTCTATGAAGAACCCAGAATTATTTAGTTATTATTTATTTCCTGTTTTTTACTGTGAAGAACTCAGAGAGTTATTTAGTTATTATTTATTTCATTAATAGTGTTATTATTTGTTTCCTGACTTTTTTTTACTGTAAAGAACCTGGAAAGGGTTATTTGGTTATGTGTGGCTTTCTGGAAAAAATAAATTTTTAAAAATAGCTTTAAAGATACACTTTTTCTGTTACAAACTGAACACACCCCATCAGAGAAGGGAAAAGTTAAAGGCCCTCACAGGAAAATGTTTGGGGACCCCTGCTGTAAACAGTCAAGGTATAAGGGTGGAGAAATGCAACCACTCACAGAGTGTCATGGCCACAGACTGACCATCCACTGGAACAAAAATAAAAAGTTTACAATGCTTTAAAATGAAAAACAATTATTCATGTAGACGTGGAAAAATGTGAAAATAAAAATAACTGGGAGACACTTCAGTCTCTGCTGATGAACAAGGCATCTGCGGATCACAATCAATAAGCACATGGACCTTAATGCCCCCCAGCAAAAACACAGAGAAAAGCTCCTCCAACCCACAAGGGGGTCAAATACAGACTTATTTTAGTTTTAATAGGAATGACATCAGAGGATGGACTGTTTAAAGTAAGACCGGAATTGGAGCCCAAGCCTCATTAAACAGTTTGGGGTTCCCACGTGAATTGAATGTAATTTGTTCTAGTTTCAGAGAGCACAACACATCTCTCACCCAATATTTATAAGATGGGGGAGCTGCCATCTTCCAGTTCTGTAGTATTAGCCGTCTAGCTAAAAGAGTTGTATAAGCATCAGTGTCCGACTAGATTCTTGACAGGGGGGTACCCATGGGCAGTACTCCAAAAAGGGCTGTAAGGGGAGACGGATCTATAACAGTGTCATATATATATTAGAGAAACATTTAAATATTAATTCCCAGAAACCTGACAGTTTATGACAGCCCCAAAACATATGCAACAGTGTGGCTGGTTCCACTCTACATCTGACACAGGTAGGATCAAAATCAGAGGATATTCTTCCAAGTTTGGCTCCCGACCAATACGGATACGGTGAACCACCTTGAATTGAATGAGGCTGTGTCTAGTGCTAAAAGAGGACGAGTGCACTCTGTGCAGCACAGATTCCCAGGCGTCTTCCCCAAGTTCCTCCCCCAAATCCTTTTCCCATCGAGTCTTTAAAGGCACCAAAGAAGGGTTCTGTAAGTCATGAATGATTGCATATACATCTGAAATTGCGCCCCTAGGAAGCTTGTTCAACTCCAAGATGCTCTCTATAGCTGTATTCGCAGGCCTATGGGGAAATTCAGGTGTGTTAGCTCTGACAAAGTTTCTAGTCTGGAGATAGCGGAAAAAGTGGTGGGATTGGGGGAGATTGAACTTTTCCTGCAGCTGAGAAAAAGAGGCAAATGTATCATCAAAGAATAATTGGGCTAGCTAGGAGAGGCCTAGTGAGTGCCAAATGCCAAAAGCCCCATCATTCAAAGATGGAGGAAATAAAAAATGTTCTGATTGACTGGGCCTGATAGAGAAAAGCCTAGGAGGCTAAAGTCTAAACGGTACTGATTCCACATTTTAAGAGACTGCTTTACAATTGGGTTGACACACCTTTTGCCTAGGGACACTGGGAGAGACGAGCACAACACAGAGGAAAGTGCTGCAGGTTTACACGGTTCAGACTCCATCTGGACCCAGAGTGGTCTAGGGCCAGTAGGATCAGTCTGCAGCCAGTACAGAAGGGCTCTGAAATTTGCAGCCCAATAATATGTCTGAAAATTTGGTAGAGCTAAACCACCCAGTGCCTTAGGCTTCTGTAAATGTTTTCTACCAATCTGTGGTACCTTGCCATCCCAAATCAAATGCATGAATGTTTGATCCAGTGAAATAAAAAACGATTTTGGAATGGGTAAACATTGAAATAAATATAAACATTTGGGCAACACATTCATTTTAATGACATTAATCCTTCCGATAAGAGAAAGGGGTTTCAAACTGTCTGCTAGAGCAACAAAGTTTTCCTGAAACAAATTTGAATATTTCCTTGTCACTTTAACTCCCAAGTAGGTGAATTGATCCCTAACAATCCTAAACTGAGAACCTGTAAAATAGCACTTTAAAGCAGCCTTGTTTACCGGAAAAAGCTCACTCTTGCCTAGATTCAGCTTGTACCCTGAGATTGCTCCAAACTTTTTAAGAACAGATAGGGCACGTGGCAATGAGGTATCAGGGTTGGAGATAAACAAAAGGAGGTTGTCAGCATATAGCGAGACTTTCTGCTCTAAGCCCGTCCTGATTATAACTTGAATGGCATCATTCGAGCGTAGTGCAATGGCGAGAGGCTCGATTGCCAAAGCAAACAACAAGGGGGAGAGTGGACAACCCTGTCTGGATCCGCGGTGAAAATAGTCAGAGGACAAGTTATTAGTCCATACCGAAGCCATGGGGGAAAATAAAGAATCTTTATCCACACAATGAATTTGGGCCAAAGCCAAATCTATAAAGGGCAGCTGTTAGGTAATCCTACTCAATGCGGTCAAACGCTTTTTCCGCATCAAATGAGACCACCACCTCCGGGTCCTCCGACGCTGGGGAGTACAGTATATTCATAAGGCGCCTAATATTGAAAAATAAATGCCTATTTCTCACAAAGCCAGTCTGGTCAGAGTGTATTACTTGGTGCAGCGAGCCTTCCATACGGATGGCTAAAAACTTGGCTAGGATTTTGTAATCACAGTTTAAAAGTGAGATTTGGATGTCATAAGGTGAATGCACCAATTTGTAAGTCGCTCTGGATAAGAGCGTCTGCTAAATGACTTAAATGTTAAATGTAAATGTAAATGTAGAAATGCAATATTTGCATTCAAACCCTTTAAGTGTGTCAACACCCTCTTACGCTTCACCGGGTTATTAACCCCTTCGGTGTTCCATGAAATGTACATTATTTCGGCCCCTCTGGGCATTCCCGTTATTCAACCCTGTCAATAGAGCATAGAATGGAAAAGCAATGAGCGCCCAAAACCACCAGAATAACTTGTCTCAGAGTAATAATGTACGGTGGTACATAATACAATTAAATAAAAATGACTGAATGCTTGTAAGGCACGCAAACTAGATGATCAAAACATTAGATCATATCAAATAAGCCTGAATGGGTTCGCCAACTATGCAAGACTAGCCTGTTATATCTAAAAATAATTGTACCACAGGTGGGTTACTTACTATCCACAGTTCGCAAGCAACAGTTGCTGAACTGTGAGCAAGTTCAAGACTTCTTGATGTGACGTTGATTGTGAGCCATAGCCTCATCCGGAGACTCAAATGTGTAGTCTTTACCCTCATGAGAGGGTATAAACGGGCCGGGAATCGCAGTCCATACTTCACACCTGGATGGTCCGGAAGTACTCGTTTGGCCTGTCCGAAAGCTGCGCGCTGCCTGGAAACAGTGGTGGAGTAGTCCTGGTAGATGGAGAAGCTCTGTCCTTGAAAGCTCAGAGTGGTATTGCGGGATTGTCAGAGAATTTCCATCTTCTCATGAAAAAAGTGCACTTGAAGAATTATGTCACAGGGCCTCTCCCCATCCCGGGGCTTTGGGCGCAGCGACCGGTGGGCACGATCAATCAGGGGCTTTTCATCTAAGGCAAGAACATCCTTCAGCAGCCCTGAAACGAAATCCGTGGCGCGATGCATTTCCGCTGACTCTGGGACTGATACAAGTCTCAGATTATTACGGCGAGAGAATCCCTCTAAACTCACACAGTTCTCCTTCACCTTTTTCAAATCCGCAGCTAGGCGTTTTACGTCAGCCTCCAGGTATGTAGTTAAGTCAGAGACATTGGTAGCGGAGGTCTCCAGTGCTGCCATTGTTGTAGTGTGCGACGCCATTGTTGTTTTGAGTGATGTGATTGCTGGCACAGTCTCGTTCCGCAGGATGGTTAAATCTGCTTTTAAAGTATCAGAAACCTTCTGTATTCTGGCCTCAATCGTAGCTACCATCTGTGTTTTCATTTCAACTATCTCAGAGCTTAGTAGTTTGATGGCCTTGAGAATGTTCATTTCAGCGCCGCCAGGTCAAGCCGCACCCCCGGGTAAAGTGTGAGTCCCCGGGCCCTCAGACTCAGGAGAGGGTCGGTGATGTGAGTGGGTCTTGTAGGCCGGGTTTTCTCGAAGTCATGCTTTTGGCCTTATGTTTCGTTGACATGCTGACATTCGGAAGCAAAGTAGTCTTGGTTTTTACGGAAAGGGATCACCAAACTAATATTTGAAAAATAAATACGGTTCTGCTGCAAAATTCACATAAACTTTAAGAATACCACGGGAGCAAACGGAAAACACGTCAATCGCACATGGCGTCCCTCCAATCCTCCTCCATAAAGACAATGACAAGTTTGATGCCGTACGACAATAGAATGTTCATGTCGATAGACGTAGTAGAAACCAGCCTTTAGTCTTGAAATCTTTGGTTGTTTAGTAAACTAGCGTACTCCCTCTGTTTAGCACATGGCCTCACATGTGAATCCTTAAAGAGATGGGTGGGGCTTAAGAGGGTGTGAAGGATGCTAAATGGATGTAGACAAAGGGGAGCTCTCCAGTAGGTGTACCAAAATATTCAAGTGCCATTTTCTCAAACGTGAGGTTCCAAGTTTATCAACTTTCAAAGCAGAATTACTTACCCATTGTTCCTCAACTGAAGTGTATGATATATACCATGTTGTAGCTGATATACCATTTCAAATTTAGCTACATAAAGAGCATCTCTGACAGGCCTCTTGTCACATCCTGACCGTAGTTCCTTTTTTATGTCTCTATTTTAGTTTGGTCAGGGCGTGAGTTGGGGTGGGTATTCTATGTTTGTTCTGTGTGTTATGGTTCTATGTGTTTGGCCTGGTATGGTTCCCAATCAGAGGCAGCTGTCAATCGTTGTCTCTGATTGAGAACCATACTTAGATAGCCTGTTCCCACCTGGTGTTTGTGGGTTGTTTTCTGTGTCTTCACCATACAGAACTGTTTCGATTTTCATTTCTTGTCCTCACGTTGTTATTTTATATTTTTTTGTGTTCAGTTTTAATAAATTTAACATGGACACGTACCACGCTGCATTTTGGTCCGATCTTGACTACTCTTCCTCAGACGAAGAGGAGAATCGTTACACCTCTCCACATCTTTACAACCATTATCTGTATGTTTTGACCATGCCAGTTTACAATCTAAGGTAACACCAAGTAATTTATTGTCCTCAACTTGTTCAACAGTCACACCATTCATTACCAGATTCAGCTCAGGTCTAGAACTTAGGGAATGATTTGTACCAAATACAATGCTCTTAGTTTTAGAGATGTTCAGGACCAGTTTATTAATGGCCAACCATTCTAAAACAGACTGCAACTCTTTGTTAAGGGTTTCAATGACTTCATTAGCTGTGGTTGCTGATGCATACATGGTTGAATCGTCAGCATACACGGACACACATGCTTTGTTAAATGCCAGTGACAGATCATCGGTAAAAATAGAAAAGAGTAGAGGGCCTAGACTAGAGAGCTGCCCTGAGGTGCACCACACTTTACATGTTTGACATCAGACAAGCTTCCATTAAAGAAAACCATCTGAGTTCTATTAGATAGATGACTCTGAATCCACCATCGCAGAGGTTGAAAAGCCACAATACGACACACTACCATTCAAAGGTTTTGGGGTCACTTAGAAATGCCCTTGTTTTTGAAAGAGAACCATTTTCTCCCCATTAAAATAACATCCAATTGATCAGAAATACAGTGTTAGACATTGTTAATGTTGTAAATTACTATTTACCTAGAAACGGCAGATTTTTTAAAATGGAATATCTACATAGGCGTACAGAGGCCAATTATAAGCAATCATCACTCCTGTGTTCCAATGGCACGTTGTGTTCGCTAATCCAAGTTTATCATTTTAAAAGGCTAATTGATCATTAGAAAACCCTTTTGCAATTATGTTAGCACAGCTGAAAACTGTTGTGCTGATTTAAAGAAGCAATACAACTGTCCTTCTTTAGACTAGCTGAGTATCTGGAGCACCAGCATTACACTCTCAACATGGCCAGAAACAAAGCACTTTCTTCTGAAACTCGTCAGTCTATTCTTGTTCTGAGAAATGAAGGCTATTTCATGCAAGAAATTGCCAAGAAACTGAAGATGTCGTACAACGCTGTGTACTACTCCCTTCACAGAACAGTGCAAACTGGCCCTAACCAGAATAGAAAGAGGAGTGGGAGGCCACGGTGCACAACTGAGCAAGAGGACAAGTACATTGGAGTGGCTAGTTTGAGAAACAGACGCCTCACAAGTCCTCAACTGGCAGCCTCATTAAATAGTACACACAAAACACCAGTCTCAATGCCAACAGTGAAGAGGCGACTCCGGGATGCTGGCCTTCTAGGCAGAGCTGCAAGAAAAAGCCATATCTCAGACGTGCCAATAAAAATAAAATATTAAGATGGGCAAAATAACACAGACACTGGACAGAGGAAGATTGGAAAAATATGTTATGGACAGACAAGTCTAAGTTTGAGGTGTTCGGATCACAAAGAAGAACATTCGTGAGACGCAGAAAAAATGAAAAGATGGAGGAGTGACGTCATCTGCCAAGCACGGTGGAGCCAATGTGATGGACTCGGGGTGCTTTGGAGGTGGTAAAGTGGGAGATTTGTACAGGGTAAAAGGGATCTTGAAGAAGGAAGGTTATCACTCCATTTTGCAACGTCATGCCATACCCTGTGGATGGAGCTTATGATGGAGTGGCCAGCACAGTCACCGGATCTCAACCCTATTGAGCTGTTGTGGGAGCAGCTTGACGGTATGGGACGTAAGAAGTGTCCATCAAGCCAATCCAATTTGTGGGAGGAGCTTCAGGAAGCACGGGGTTAAATCTCTTCCGATTACCTCAACAAATTGACAACTAGAATGCCCAAAGGTCTGCAAGGCTGTAATTGCTTGAAATGGAGGATTCTTTGACGAAAGCAAAGTTTGAAGGACACAATTATTATTTAAATTAAAAAATCCTTATTTAGAACCTTGTCAATGTCTTGACTTTATTTCCTATTTATTTCATGCTTGTTTTCATGGAAAACAAGGACATTTCTAAGTGACCCGAAACATTTGAACAGTAATGTACGTTTTCTCAACAACAGATTAGGGTCAGTAATATCAAAGGCTGGAATCTTAAAGTACTGCTCCCACAATATTCTTATTATTATCAATTTCTTTCAACCAATCATCAGTCATTTGTGTCAGTGCAGTACATGTTGAGTGCCCTTCTCTATAAGGATGTTGAAAGTCTATTGTTAACAGAGAAATAGCATTGTATTTGATCAAACACCATTTCTTCCCAACAGTTTGCTAGCAGCAAGCTGATAGGTCTGCTGTTAGAACCAGTAAAGACCGCTTTACCACTCTTGGCTAGCGGAATGACTTTAACTTCCCTCCAGGCCTGAGGACAAAGACTTTCCTCTAGGCTCAGATTAAAGATATGACAGATAGGAGTGGCTATAGAGTCAGCTACCATCCTCAGTAGCTTTCCATCTAAGTTGTCAATGCCAGGAGGTTTGTCATTACTGACCGATAACAATTACTTTTCACCCCTCCCACACTAACTTTACAAAATTCGAACATACAAGGCTTTTTTTTAAATATTTTTTTTTTTTATGCGTGATTACAATGTTTGTTGCCCACTTTGCCAATTAAGTAATCATTAAAATAATTGGCAACATCAAATGGTTTTGAGATGAATTGTCACGGTCGTCCTCCTCTTCATATGAAGAGGAGAGGCGAGATGGTTCGGAGGACCAAAATGCAGCGTGGTATGTGTTTATCATTAATTTTAATAAAGAAAACACTGAACACTGAAACACTATTCAAAAACAATAACCGAAATAACAGCCGTGAAGCTAATGAGAACTGTACTGAAACAAGCAATCAACATAGACAATCACCCACAAACAAACAGTGCAACCCAGGCTACCTAAGTATGATTCTCAATCAGAGACAACTAAGGACACCTGCCTCTGATTGAGAACCATACTAGGCCGAAACATAGCGATCCCCAAAATCATAGAAGATCAAACATAGACTGCCCACCCCAACTCACGCCCTGACCATACTAAATAATGAATACAAAACAAAGGAAATAAAGGTCAGAACGTGACATGAATAAGCCATCTGATTTGATGAAGGTGCAGTTGAATTTGTCGTTCTGCCCATAATTGAATGTAAATTACTCCAAAATATTCCATCATTGATATTGGCTTCATGATACAGTTTCTTCTTGTTTTTGTTGAGTTTAGTCACATAACTTCATCATTTGCAGTCAGTCAGATGTGCAGCCTTATTAGCCACTCCTTTGGCCCATCTCTTTCAACCAGACAGTTTTTCAATTCCTCATCAATCTATGGAGCCTTAAGAGTTCTAACAGTCAGTTTCTTAACAGGTGCATGTTTATCCATAATTGGAAGAAGCACTTTCATAAATGTATCAAGTGCAGTGTCTGGATGCTCCTCATTAATCACATCAGGCCAACAAATATGTTTAACATCATCCACAGAAGAGTCACAGCAAAATATTGATCTCCTACACACTATTTTAGGCCCAGCTATCAGAACTTTTATTTTCCTGGATATAGCCACTATATGGCGATGACTGCATCTAATGGGTACGGATACAGCTTTAAAACAGAGTTTAGTAAAAATGTGACCGAAACATGTGGATCATCTTCTTCCTGTAGTGTTTGTAAACACCCTGGTAGGTTGATTAATAACCTGAACCAGATTACAGACACTGGTCACAGTGAGAAGCTTCCTCTTGAGATGACAGCTTGATGAAAACCAGTCAATATTCAGGTCCCCAAGAAAGTAGACCTAAGTACACTATCAAGCGTTCACACATATTATTTAGATACTGACTTAGCACTTGGCGGTCTATATCAACACCCCTAAAAGAAAAGCCTTTAGATGGTACTTGACATAAGATCTTATAAGCATTACAGGGATATGGCTCTAAACATATACAGCCACATCTCCCCCATAAGTATTCATGTCTCTTCCATAGATGTTATACCCTTGTATTGCTATTGCTGTATCATCAAATGAATTGTCTAAGTGAGTCTCAGAAATGTTATCTGATTTCATGAACCTTATTTCTAAGGCTACATATATGAATATGGGCTATTTTCAGCCCTTTCCTGGCTATCAGATATAAACATAATATGGAAAAGAGCTAACAGAGCAAGAACAAAATATATATGGTCCATTAATCAGTTGATGTGTGCTGCAGGGTTGAAGCTACGAACCCATATGCTTGGCTCATGATTCAGTTAAAATGCAATTAGTTTCAATCAACTGTGTTTGCTGGGGATGGGGGAAAAGTGTAACACCAATCATGCCCCCCAAGGACTAGAATTGCCCAGGCCTGAGCTAGACCATGCTGGTCAGACCAGCATTGACCAGCTTGGACCAGCATAGACCAGCATGGACTAGTATGGACCAGCATGGACTAGCATAAACCAGCATAGACCCATTTCAACCAGTTTGAAATTTAGGCTAGTCTACGCTGAAACACATTGAATAACACATTCATAAGTGGCAAACATAAAATAAATCATAAGGAACAAGGTTTTAAAATGCCTGTCCTATATCTAGGAGATATAAGAAAGCTCAGGAAAACATTTGAGTTTTTTTGGATTACATTCAGACAAGTCCCGTGACACTCATGGGGGTCATAGGTCAAAACAGAGAACACCATCATGTTTGTGAGAGCCTCATCTTTCCATAGAGTGGTCATATTAGTTTGTAGGCCAAACCGTTCATACTCTTTGTTTCATTAGAAGACCGATTGTCTGGATGTCAAATGTTCAGACAAATGCCGCTGTAGTTCTGCCACCTTCCACCAAAGATTCAGAAGACAGAGGCAGATGTTGTGAATTAAGACGAAGCCCTTATCCAGATATCTTTCTGTGGCATTTGGTGGCTGTGGCTTTGAGGATTTTAGTGCGCTAAAAACAGAAACTGACATTTTCAACATGTTCCTGATTGAGTACGTAATACCAACATGTTTCAAGCAGACCACCATAGTCCCTGTGCCCAAGAACGCAAAGGCAACCTGCCTAAATGACTACAGACCTGCCGCACTCACGTCCGTAGCCATGAAGTGGCCATCACGTTTGTTGCCATGAAGTGCTTTGAAAGGCTGGTCATGGCTCACATCAATACCATTATCCCAAAAACCCTAGACCCACTCAATTTGCATACTGCCCAAACAGATTCACAGATGATGCAATCTCTATTGCTCTCCACACTGCCCTTTCCCACCTGGACAAAAGGAACACCTATGTGAGAATGCTATTCATTGACTACATCTCAGCATTCAACACCATAGTATCCTCAAAGCTCATCACTAAGCTAAGAATTGTGGGACTAAACACCTCCCTCTGCAAATGGATCCTGGACTTCCTGACGGGCCGCCCCCAGGTGGTGAGGGTAGGTAGCAACACATCCGCCACGCTCATCCTCAACACTGCAGCCCCTCACGGGTGTGTGCTGTACTCCCTGTTCACCCACGACTGCATGGCCAGGCACAACTCCAACACCATCATTAAGTTTGCAGACGACACAACAGTGGTAGGCCTGATCACCGACAACGACGAGACAGCCTATAGGGAGGAGGTCAGAGACCTGGCAGGGTGGTGCCAGAATAACAACCTATCCCTCAACGTAACCAAGACAAAGGAGATTATTGTGGACTACAGGAAAAGGACGACCGAGCACGCCCCCATTCTCATCAACGGGGCTGTAGTGGAGCAGGTTGAGAGCTTCAAGTTCCTTGGTGTCCACAACAACAACAAACTAGAATGGTCCAAACACACCAAGACAGTTGTGAAGAGGGCATGACAAAGCCTATTCCCCCTCAGGAAACTAAAAAAGATTTGGCATGTGTCCTGAGATCCTCAAAAGGTTCTACAGCTGCAACATCAAGAGCATCACTGCCTGGTACGGCATTGCTTGGCCTCCGACCGCAAGGCACTACAGAGGGTAGTGCGTACGGCCCAGTACATCACTGGGGCAAAGCTGCCTGCCATCCAGGACCTCTACACCAGACGGTGTCAGAGGAAGGCCCTAAAAATTGTCAAAGACCCCAGCCACCCCAGTCATAGACTATTCTCTCTACTACCGCATGCCAAGTCTAGGACAAAAAGGCTTCTCAACAGTTTTTACCCCCAAACCATAAGACTCCTGAACAGGTAATCAAATGGTTACCCGGACTATTTGCATTGTGTGCCCCCCCAACCCCTCTTTTACGCTGCTGCTACTCTCTGTTTATCATATATGCATAGTCACTTTAACTATACATTCATGTACATACTACTTAAATTTGGCCGACCAGCCAGTGCTCCCGCACACTGGCTAACCGGGCATCTGCATTGTGCCCCACCCACCCGCCAACCCCTCCTTTACGCTACTGCTACTCTCTGTTCATCATATATCCATAGTCACTTTAACCATATCTACATGTACATACTACCTCAATCAGCCTGACTAACCGGTGTCTGTATGTAGCCACACTACTTTTATAGCCTCTCTACTGTATATAGCCTCGCTACTGTTATTTTTCACTGTCTTTTTACTGTTGTTTTATTTCTTTACTTACCTATTGTTCACCTAATACATGTTTTGCACTATTGGTTAGAGCCTGTAAGTAAGCATTTCACTGTTGTATTCGGCACACGTGACAAATAAACTTTGATTTTATTTGGTACGACGATGGAGCACGGGTTGGGAGCTACAACAAAACTACCAAGGAAGCCTTTCCAAATAATTCAATTGAATTTAGTACAGGTGGACTTCGATCAAGTTGTAGAAAAATCTCATGGATGATCAATGAAAACAGCATGCACCTGACCCCAGTTTTGAGTCTCATAGCAAAGGTTCTAAAATTCTTATGGTATTTCTATTTTTTTTTTGTATTTATAAATTAGCAAACATTTCTAGAAATCTGTTTTCGCTTTGTCATTGTGGGGTATTGTGTGTAGATTGAGGATGTTTTATTTAATCTGTTTGAGAATAAGGCTGTAACGTAACAAAATGTGGAGAGAGTCAAAGGGTCTGAATACATTCCAAAGGCACTGCACAATTATACAATCCACACATACAGCAAGTGTGCAGTTAAACCTGGCAAAAACACACATTTCTTTCCACATGGCTGTGGGGTGAGACAGGGATGCAGCTTAAGCCCCACCCTCTTCAATACATACAGTGCTTTGCGAAAGTATCCGGCCCCGTTGAACTTTGCGACCTTTTTCCACATTTCAGGCTTCAAACATAAAGATATAAAACTGTATTTTTTGTGAAGAATCAACAACAAGTGGGACACAATCATGAATTGGAACGACATTTATTGGATTTTTCACGCCCAATTTTTCAGTTTCTGATTTGTTAAAAAAGTTTGAAATATCCAATAAATGTCGTTCCACTTCATGATTGTGTCCCACTTGTGGTTGATTCTTCACAAAAAATTACAGTTTTATATCTTTATGTTTGAAGCCTGAAATGTGGCAAAAGGTCGCAAAGTTCAAGGGAGCCGAATACTTTCGCAAGGCACTGTATATCAAGGAATTGGCGAGGGCACTAGAACAGTCTGCAGCATCCAGCCTTACTCTACTAGAATCTGAAGTCAAATGTCCACTGTTTGCTGATGATCTGGTGCTTCTGTCCCCAATCAAGGAGGGCCTACAACACCACCTACATTTTTTGCACAGATTCTGTCAGACCTGGGCCCTGACCTGGGCCCTGACAATCTCAGTAAGACCAAAATAATGGTGTTCCAGTAAACATCAGCACCACAAGTAACTTCTGCATTCAGAATGCAACGTAAAACATCAAATAATGCATGCAGCGCAGAATTAGGCCGATACCGGCTAATTATCAAAATACAGAAAAGAGCCATTAAATTCTACAACCACCTAAAAGGAAGCGATTCCCAAACCTTCCATAACAAAGCCATCACCTACAGAGAGATGAACCTGGGGAAGAGTCCTCTCAGCAAGCTGGTCCTGGGGCTCTGTTCACAAACACAAACAGACCCCACAGAGCCCCAGGACAGCAACACAATTACACCCATCCAAATCATGAGAAAACAAAAATGTAATTACTTGACTCATTGGAAAGAATTAACAAAAAAACTGAGCAAGCTAGAATGCTATTTTGCCCTAAACAGAGAGTACACAGTGGCAGAATATCTGACCACTGTGACAGACTCAAACTTAAGGAAAGCTTTGACTATGTACAGATTCAGTGGGCTTAGCTTTGCTATTGAGAAAGGCCAGACATGGCTCTCAAGAGAAGACAGGCTATGTGCACACTGCCCACAAAATGAGGTGGAAACTGAGCTGCACTTCCTAATCTCCTGCCAAATATATGACCATATTAGAGACACATATTTCCCTCAGATTACACAGACCTACACAGAATTTGAAACCAATCCCAAATTTGATAAACTCCCATATCTACTGGGTGAAATACCACAGTGTGCCATCACAGCAGCAAGATTTGTGACCTGTTGCCACGAGAAAAGGGCAACCAGTGAAGAACAAACACCATTGTAAATACATTTGTTTATTTATTTTCCCTTTGTTACTTGAACTATTTGCACATATTATGACATTTGAAATGTCTTAATTTTTTGGGAACTTTTTGTGAGTGTAATGTTTACGGTCATTTTATTTATTGTTTATTTCACTTTTGTTTATTATCCATTTCACTTGCGTTGGTTTCCCATGTCAATAAAGCCCTGAAATTGAAATGTAATTGAATAGAGAGAGAGCGAGAGGGACAGAGCGAGAGGGACAGAGAGAGATAGATAGAGAGAGAGAGGGACAAAGAGAAAGAGAGATAGATAGAGAGAGAGGGACAGAGAGAAAGAGAGATAGATAGAGAGAGAGGGACAGAGAGAAAGAGAGATAGATAGAGAGAGGGACAGAGAGAAAGAGAGATAGATAGAGAGAGAGGGACAGAGAGAAAGAGAGATAGATAGAGAGAGGGACAGAGAGAGAGAGATAGATAGATAGAGGGACAGAGAGAGAGAGATAGATAGAGAGGGACAGAGAGAGAGAGAGAAAAAGAGAGAAAGAGAGAGAAAGAGATAGAAAGAGAGAGAAAAAAATAGAAAAAGAGAGAAAGAGATAGAAAGAGAGAGAGAGATAGAGAGAGAGAGGGACAGAGAGAAAGAGAGATAGATAGAGAGAGAGAGGGACAGAGAGAAAGAGAGATAGAGAGAGGGACAGAGAGAGAGAGAGAGAAAAAGAGAGAAAGAGAGAGAAAGAGAGAAAGAGATAGAAAGAGAGAGAGAGATAGAGAGAGAGAGAAGGAGAGAGAAAGAGAGAGAGAGATAGAGATAGAGAAGGAGAGATAGATAGAGAGATAGAGAATGTCAGGAGAGAGAAGAAGTTTACCTGACAAAGACCATAATGCTGTAATTTGCCTCATTAAAAAAATGCCATTTGGGAACAGCAGTACAGTGAGCAGACATTCCTCTACTCTTGTTGTAGGAGAGAACCCGGGAGAGGTGTGAGTGTGGTGGGGGCAGTGGGACTGCAGCTGGCATGGGACGATTCTGTGTGTTGATGAACTGTGTCCTGGGTTTCCAGGGAAACGGGGGAGCCATCATAGGGGTGGACAGGAAACTCTAACAGGGCTGACTTCCTGTGGCTCTCCTGATGGCCGACCAGATAGAGTGTGTGTGTTGGGAGTTCTTGTGGAAATATTGTTGTAAACTAAGCAGCACTGAAATGTGTTTTGGATTGCGTCCATCACCATCATGCATTTGTTTTTGCTTTTTTGTTGTTGTTGAGTATTTTGAGATGAGATTGTTCCTGGTAAATCAGGAATCTCAGATTTATCCCAACTGTATATTACTAAGTGCTATGCCAAGAGCTCCAGACCTGCCATGGCACAGGAGGGATTGTGCTAGTGCAGTGGACAGCTAAACTACCATCGCACAGTGATGTAGCCTTCCTAAGACTTGAGGTGTAGTCACCTTTATCCATGAATGGATCCAATAGCAGGAATTATGCTAGAATGCTTTGTAGAATATGTGATTGTGACGTAGTCTGAATTCTGGGTTTGCGGTGGAATGGAATGCATTACACGTACAGTATATCAGCGCTGGTCCTGGAGAGAGAAGATTCTGACTGTTTCCTCTCAACGGCCATTTTGTTTTCCCTGATCTCAGCTGTGACTTCCTACCTCACTGCAAAGCAGGAAGTGAACTGAGTGATAACACACAGACACCAGTGGTAATGATAATTTCTCAGTCAAGTGTCACTGTGTCATGTTCTAACTGTTCAGCAGACCACACACACACACACACACACACACACACACACACACACACACACACACACACACACACACACACACACACACACACACACACACACACACACACACACACACACACACACACACACACACACAGATACTGTAAATACAACCCATATTTATATTTTGTACTTTAACTACAGTATTTGCACATGGTTACAACACTGTATAGTGGCAAAAAAATGGAAATACCTGGATTTAATAATATTTAATTTAGTAATACAATTTGATCTGATCTTCATCTAAGTCACAACAATAGACAAACACAGTCTGCTTACACTAATAACACACAGAAAATTAGTTGTTTTCATGTCTTTATTGAACACACTGTGTAAACAATCACAGTGCAGGGTGGAAGAAGTATATGAACCCTTGGATTTAATAACTGGTTGACCCTCCTTTGGCAGCAATAACTTCAACCAAACGTTTTCTGTAGTGGCGTATCAGACCTGCACAACGGTCAGGAGGAATTTTGGACCATTCCTCTTTACAAAACTGTTTCAGTTCAGCAATATTCTTGGGGTGTCTGGTGTGAACTGCTCTCTTGAGGTCATACCACAGCATCTCAATCAGGTTGAGGTCAGGACTGACTGGGCCACTCCAGAAGGTCAGGACTCTGACTGAGCCACTCCAGAAGGTCAGGACTCTGACTGGGTCACTCCAGAAGGTCAGGACTCTGACTGAGCCACTCCAGAAGGTCAGGACTCTGACTGGGCCACTCCAGAAGGTCAGGACTCTGACTGGGCCACTCCAGAAGGTCAGGACTCTGACTGAGCCACTCCAGAAGGTCACGACTTTATCTGGGCCACTCCAGAAGGTCAGGACTCTGACTGAGCCACTCCAGAAGGTCAGGACTCTAACTGGGCCACTCCAGAAGGTCAGGACTCTGACTGAGCCACTCCAGAAGGTCAGGACTCTAACTGGGCCACTCCAGAAGGTCAGGACTCTGACTGGGCCACTCCAGAAGGTCAGGACTCTAACTGGGCCACTCCAGAAGGTCAGGACTCTGACTGGGCCACTCCAGAAGGTCAGGACTCTGACTGGGCCACTCCAGAAGGTCAGGACTCTGACTGGGCCACTCCAGAAGGTCAGGACTCTGACTGGGCCACTCCAGAAGGTCAGGACTCTAACTGGGCCACTCCAGAAGGTCAGGACTCTAACTGGGCCACTCCAGAAGGTCAGGACTCTGACTGGGCCACTCCAGAAGGTCAGGACTCTAACTGGGCCACTCCAGAAGGTCAGGACTCTGACTGGGCCACTCCAGAAGGTCAGGACTCTGACTGGGCCACTCCAGAAGGTCAGGACTCTGACTGGGCCACTCCAGAAGGTCAGGACTCTGACTGGGCCACTCCAGAAGGTCAGGACTCTGACTGGGCCACTCCAGAAGGTCAGGACTCTAACTGGGCCACTCCAGAAGGTGTATTTTGTTCTGTTGAAGCCATTCTGTTGTTGATTTACTTCTGTGTTTTGGGTCG
This sequence comes from Oncorhynchus gorbuscha, assembly GCF_021184085.1. Classification (NCBI taxonomy): domain Eukaryota; kingdom Metazoa; phylum Chordata; class Actinopteri; order Salmoniformes; family Salmonidae; genus Oncorhynchus; species Oncorhynchus gorbuscha. The sequence goes on along the minus strand of NC_060181.1, from coordinate 10,952,054 downwards.
TTGTCCTGTTGCATCACCCAACTTCTGTTGAGCTTCAATTGGTGGACATTATCCTGCAAAATGTCTTGATAAACTTTTCCGTTGATGATAGCAAGCTGTCCAGGCCCTGAGGCAGCAAAGCAGCCCCAAACCATGATGCTCCCTCCACCAGACTTTACAGTTGGGATGAGGTTGATTTTGGTGTGTTGTGCCTTTTTTTCTCTACACACAGTGTTGTATGTTCCTTCCAAACAACTTAAGAAGAATCCTAGAGTGTCAGACTTACAGAAATCTCTGGAACATGCTAACATCTCTGTTGACGAGTCTACGATACGAGAAACACCAAACAAGAATGGTGTTCATGGGAGGGCACCACAGAAGAAGTCACTGCTGATCAACAACAAAAACATTG
>NC_060181.1:10944163-10946663 GCF_021184085.1 Oncorhynchus gorbuscha | reverse complement strand
GTCTGTGTTTACAGGTGGAGGTGTGACTCTCTTCATAGTGTTGTCTGTGTTTACAGGTGGAGGTGTGACTCTCTTCATAGTGTTGTCTGTGTTTACAGGTGGAGGTGTGACTTCTCTTCATAGTGTTGTCTGTGTTTACAGGTGGAGGTGTGACTCTCTTCATAGTGTTGTCTGTGTTTACAGGTGGAGGTGTGACTCTCTTCATAGTGTTGTCTGTGTTTACAGGTGGAGGTGTGACTCTCTTCATAGTGTTGTCTGTGTTTACAGGTGGAGGTGTGACTCTCTTCATAGTGTTGTCTGTGTTTACAGGTGGAGGTGTGACTCTCTTCATAGTGTTGTCTGTGTTTACAGGTGGAGGTGTGACTCTCTTCATAGTGTTGTCTGTGTTTACAGGTGGAGGTGTGACTCTCTTCATAGTGTTGTCTGTGTTTACAGGTGGAGGTGTGACTCTCTTCATAGTGTTGTCTGTGTTTACAGGTGGAGGTGTGACTCTCTTCATAGTGTTGTCTGTGTTTACAGGTGGAGGTGTGACTCTCTTCATAGTGTTGTCTGTGTTTACAGGTGGAGGTGTGACTCTCTTCATAGTGTTGTCTGTGTTTACAGGTGGAGGTGTGACTCTCTTCATAGTGTTGTCTGTGTTTACAGGTGGAGGTGTGACTCTCTTCATAGTGTTGTCTGTGTTTACAGGTGGAGGTGTGACTCTCTTCATAGTGTTGTCTGTGTTTACAGGTGGAGGTGTGACTCTCTTCATAGTGTTGTCTGTGTTTACAGGTGGAGGTGTGACTCTCTTCATAGTGTTGTCTGTGTTTACAGGTGGAGGTGTGACTCTCTTCATAGTGTTGTCTGTGTTTACAGGTGGAGGTGTGACTCTCTTCATAGTGTTGTCTGTGTTTACAGGTGGAGGTGTGACTCTCTTCATAGTGTTGTCTGTGTTTACAGGTGGAGGTGTGACTCTCTTCATAGTGTTGTCTGTGTTTACAGGTGGAGGTGTGACTCTCTTCATAGTGTTGTCTGTGTTTACAGGTGGAGGTGTGACTCTCTTCATAGTGTTGTCTGTGTTTACAGGTGGAGGTGTGACTCTCTTCATAGTGTTGTCTGTGTTTACAGGTGGAGGTGTGACTCTCTTCATAGTGTTGTCTGTGTTTACAGGTGGAGGTGTGACTCTCTTCATAGTGTTGTCTGTGTTTACAGGTGGAGGTGTGACTCTCTTCATAGTGTTGTCTGTGTTTACAGGTGGAGGTGTGACTCTCTTCATAGTGTTGTCTGTGTTTACAGGTGGAGGTGTGACTCTCTTCATAGTGTTGTCTGTGTTTACAGGTGGAGGTGTGACTCTCTTCATAGTGTTGTCTGTGTTTACAGGTGGAGGTGTGACTCTTCATAGTGTTGTCTGTGTTTACAGGTGGAGGTGTGACTCTCTTCATAGTGTTGTCTGTGTTTACAGGTGGAGGTGTGACTCTCTTCATAGTGTTGTCTGTGTTTACAGGTGGAGGTGTGATTCTCTTCATAGTGTTGTCTGTGTTTACAGGTGGAGGTGTGACTCTTTCATAGTGTTGTCTGTGTCTACAGGTGGAGGTGTGACTCTTCATAGTGTTGTATGTGTTTACAGGTGGAGGTGTGACTCTCTTCATAGTGTTGTCTGTGTTTACAGGTGGAGGTGTGACTCTCTTCATAGTGTTGTCTGTGTTTACAGGTGGAGGTGTGACTCTTCATAGTGTTGTCTGTGTTTACAGGTGGAGGTGTGACTCTTCATAGTGTTGTCTGTGTTTACAGGTGGAGGTGTGACTCTTCATAGTGTTGTCTGTGTTTACAGGTGGAGGTGTGACTCTTCATAGTGTTGTCTGTGTTTACAGGTGGAGGTGTGACTCTTCATAGTGTTGTCTGTGTTTACAGGTGGAGGTGTGATTCTCTTCATAGTGTTGTCTGTGTTTACAGGTGGAGGTGTGATTCTCTTCATAGTGTTGTCTGTGTTTACAGGTGGAGGTGTGACTCTCTTCATAGTGTTGTCTGTGTTTACAGGTGGAGGTGTGACTCTCTTCATAGTGTTGTCTGTGTTTACAGGTGGAGGTGTGACTCTCTTCATAGTGTTGTCTGTGTTTACAGGTGGAGGTGTGATTCTCTTCATAGTGTTGTCTGTGTTTACAGGTGGAGGTGTGACTCTCTTCATAGTGTTGTCTGTGTTTACAGGTGGAGGTGTGACTCTTCATAGTGTTGTCTGTGTTTACAGGTGGAGGTGTGACTCTCTTCATAGTGTTGTCTGTGTTTACAGGTGGAGGTGTGACTCTCTTCATAGTGTTGTCTGTGTTTACAGGTGGAGGTGTGACTCTCTTCATAGTGTTGTCTGTGTTTACAGGTGGAGGTGTGACTCTCTTCATAGTGTTGTCTGTGTTTACAGGTGGAGGTGTGACTCTTCATAGTGTTGTCTGTGTTTACAGGTGGAGGTGTGACTCTCTTCATAGTGTTGTCTGTGTTTACAGGTGGAGGTGTGACTCTCTTCATAGTG
>NC_060181.1:10896663-10936663 GCF_021184085.1 Oncorhynchus gorbuscha | reverse complement strand
GGTGTATCAGTGTTATTGGACAGCATGGTGTGTCAGTACTATTAGACAGCATGGTGTATCAGTACTATTAGACAGCATGGTGTGTCAGTGTTATTGGACAGCATGGTGTGTCAGTACTATTAGACAGCATGGTGTATCAGTACTATTAGACAGCATGGTGTGTCAGTACTATTAGACAGCATGGTGTATCAGTACTATTAGACAGCATGGTGTATCAATACTATTAGACAGCATGGTGTGTCAGTACTATTGGACAGCATGGTGTATCAGTACTATTAGACAGCATGGTGTGTCAATACTATTAGACAGCATGGTGTATCAGTGTTATTGGACAGCATGGTGTATCAGTACTATTAGACAGCATGGTGTATCAGTACTATTAGACAGCATGGTGTATCTGTGTTATTGGACAGCATGGTGTATCAGTACTATTAGACAGCATGGTGTATCTGTGTTATTGGACAGCATGGTGTATCAGTACTATTAGACAGCATGGTGTGTCAGTGTTATTGGACAGCATGGTGTATCAGTACTATTAGACAGCATGGTGTATCTGTGTTATTGGACAGCATGGTGTGTCAGTGTTATTAGACAGCATGGTGTGTCAGTGTTATTAGACAGCATGGTGTATCAGTGTTATTGGACAGCATGGTGTATCAGTACTATTAGACAGCATGGTGTGTCAGTACTATTGGACAGCATGGTGTATCAGTGTTATTGGACAGCATGGTGTATCAATACTATTAGACAGCATGGTGTGTCAGTGTTATTGGACAGCATGGTGTATCAGTACTATTAGACAGCATGGTGTATCAGTGTTATTGGACAGCATGGTGTATCAGTGTTATTGGACAGCATGGTGTGTCAGTACTATTAGACAGCATGGTGTATCAGTGTTATTAGACAGCATGGTGTATCAGTGTTATTGGACAGCATGGTGTACCAGTGTTATTAGACAGCATGGTGTATCAGTGTTATTGGACAGCATGGTGTACCAGTGTTATTAGACAGCATGGTGTACCAGTGTTATTAGACAGCATGGTGTATCAGTGTTATTGGACAGCATGGTGTATCAGTACTATTAGACAGCATGGTGTATCAGTGTTATTAGACAGCATGGTGTATCAGTACTATTAGACAGCATGGTGTGTCAGTACTATTGGACAGCATGGTGTATCAGTGTTATTGGACAGCATGGTGTATCAATACTATTAGACAGCATGGTGTGTCAGTGTTATTGGACAGCATGGTGTATCAGTACTATTAGACAGCATGGTGTATCAGTGTTATTGGACAGCATGGTGTATCAGTGTTATTGGACAGCATGGTGTGTCAGTACTATTAGACAGCATGGTGTATCAGTACTATTAGACAGCATGGTGTGTCAGTACTATTGGACAGCATGGTGTATCAGTACTATTAGACAGCATGGTGTATCAGTGTTATTGGACAGCATGGTGTATCAGTGTTATTGGACAGCATGGTGTATCAGTGTTATTAGACAGCATGGTGTATCAGTACTATTAGACAGCATGGTGTATCAGTGTTATTAGACAGCATGGTGTATCAATACTATTAGACAGCATGGTGTATCAGTACTATTAGACAGCATGGTGTATCAGTACTATTAGACAGCATGGTGTGTCTATACTATTAGACAGCATGGTGTATCAGTACTATTAGACAGCATGGTGTACCAGTGTTATTAGACAGCATGGTGTATCAGTGTTATTAGACAGCATGGTGTGTCAGTGTTATTGGACAGCATGGTGTGTCAGTACTATTAGACAGCATGGTGTATCAGTGTTATTGGACAGCATGGTGTATCAGTGTTATTAGACAGCATGGTGTGTCAGTACTATTAGACAGCATGGTGTACCAGTATTATTAGACAGCATGGTGTGTCAGTACTATTGGACAGCATGGTGTGTCAGTGTTATTAGACAGCATGGTGTGTCAGTGTTATTGGACAGCATGGTGTGTCAGTGTTATTGGACAGCATGGTGTATCAGTGTTATTAGACATCATGGTGTGTCAGTGTTATTAGACAGCATGGTGTGTCAGTGTTATTGGACAGCATGGTGTATCAGTGTTATTAGACAGCATGGTGTGTCAGTGTTATTGGACAGCATGGTGTGTCAGTGTTATTAGACAGCATGGTGTATCAGTGTTATTAGACAGCATGGTGTATCAGTGTTATTAGACAGCATGGTGTATCAGTGTTATTAGACAGCATGGTGTGTCAGTGTTATTGGACAGCATGGTGTATCAGTGTTATTAGACAGCATGGTGTATCAGTGCTATTAGACAGCATGGTGTATCAATACTATTAGACAGCATGGTGTATCAGTGTTATTAGACAGCATGGTGTATCAGTACTAATTTTTATATGTTATGTGTCTGTAAGATACACTGCATCACCAAAAGTATGTGGACACCCTTTCAAACTAATGGATTCGGTTATTTCAGCCACACCCATTGCTGTCAAGTGTATAAAATCGAGCACACAGCCATGCAATATCCATAGACACAATTTGGCGGTACAATAACGTTACTGAAGAGCTCAGTGACTTTCAACGTGACACCTTTCAAACATGTCAGTTTGTAAAATTTCTGCCCTGCTTGAGCTGCCCCGGTCAACTGTAAGTGCTGAAGGTCTAGGAGCAACAACGGCTTATCCTTAAAGTGGTAGGCCACAGAACGAGACCGCCGAGTGCTGAAACGCGTAGCGCTAGAAATCGCCATGATTTTGGAATGAGTTGTTCAGACACATACTTTTGGTCATGTAGTGTATCTATGTTATGTATGTTATGTTGTGTTATGTATGTTATGTTGTGTTATGTATGTTAGTACTATTTAGTGGATCAAGTATAGCATCCTGTTGTATATGTTTTATATGTGTTGTATATGTGTTGTATATGTGTTGTATATGTGTTCTATATGTGTTCTATATGTGTTCTATATGTGTTGTATATGTGTTCTATATGTGTTGTATATGTGTTGTATATGTGTTCTATATGTGTTCTATATGTGTTCTATATGTGTTCTATATGTGTTGTATATGTGTTCTATATGTGTTCTATATGTGTTCTATATGTGTTCTATATGTGTTCTATATGTGTTCTATATGTGTTGTATATGTGTTGTATATGTGTTCTATATGTGTTCTATATGTGTTCTATATGTGTTCTATATGTGTTGTATATGTGTTGTATATGTGTTGTATATGTGTTCTATATGTGTTCTATATGTGTTCTATATGTGTTCTATATGTGTTCTATATGTGTTCTATATGTGTTCTATATGTGTTGTATATGTGTTGTATATGTGTTGTATATGTGTTCTATATGTGTTCTATATGTGTTCTATATGTGTTCTATATGTGTTCTATATGTGTTCTATATGTGTTTATATGTGTTCTATATGTGTTCTATATGTGTTCTATATGTGTTTTATATGTGTTGTATATGTGTTCTATATGTGTTCTATATGTGTTTTATATGTGTTTGTTGCCTTTGATCTCTTCATCCCCCCTCTGTCTGTCTGTCTGTCTGTCTGTCTGTCTGTCTGTCTGTCTGTCTGTCTGTCTGTCTGTCTGTCTGTCTGTCTGTCTGTCTGTCTGTCTGTCTGTCTGTCTGTCTGTCTCTCTGTCTCTCTGTCTCTCTGTCTCTCTGTCTCTCTCTGTCTGTCTGTCTGTCTGTCTGTCTGTCTGTCTGTCTGTCTGTCTGTCTGTCTGTCTGTCTGTCTGTCTGTCTGTCTGTCTGTCTGTCTGTCTGTCTGTCTGTCTGTCTGTCTGTCTGTCTGTCTGTCTGTCTGTCTGTCTGTCTGTCTCTCTCTCTCTCTTTATCGCTATCTTTCCCTCTCTCTCTGTCTGTCTTTCTCTCTCTGTCTCTCTCACTCCCATCAGAACGAGCTGCAGGTCTGTGCTGTAGGTTGATTGGCAGCTGTAGGCGGGGCATGCCTAAGCTTGCGGACCTATCGGTAAAGACCAAGGATGTGTGGGAGATTCCCAGAGAGTCTCTCCAGCTCATTAAGAAGCTGGGCAACGGGCAGTTTGGAGAAGTCTGGATGGGTAGGAACTAGTTCTCTGTCTTTGCATGCCTCTTCATCTCATTTAATCTCCCTCCCTCTATCCCTCCCTCCACCCCTTCCTCCCTCTCCACTCCTACCATCCCCTCCACCCCTCCCTCTTCTAGGCAGTAAAGATGGGATGTGTCACTTCTTGACCACGCCCTGTCCCAATTCAACGCCCCTCACCCTGGGTTTGGGGCGGGACGCCTGGGAGGTTGCCCGGGAAACGCTGGCCCTAAACAAGAAGTTGGGTCAGGGCTGCTTCGGAGATGTCTGGATGGGTGAGACCGACTGTCAATCAATCAATCAGTCACTTTCTTTTACTGTATGTTGAAACACTTTTTACAGTCTGTGTTCCAGAAGGGCTTCTCAGTGTGTCTCTGGATATTCCTAATGCGGTGTTCCCGGTGTCCAGTTCAGTGATAAAGCGTCTGTGTCTGTCCAGACCAGTGCTGTTCTGTGTCAGTGATAAAGGGTCTGTGTCTGTCCAGACCAGTGCTGTTCTGTGTCAGTGTTAAAGGGTCTGTGTCTGTCCAGACCAGTGCTGTTCTGTGTCAGTGATAAAGGGTCTGTGTCTGTCCAGACCAGTGCTGTTCTGTGTCAGTGATAAAGGGTATGTGTCTGTCCAGACCAGTGCTGTTCTGTGTCAGTGTTAAAGGGTCTGTGTCTGTCCAGACCAGTGCTGTTCTGTGTCAGTGATAAAGGGTCTGTGTCTGTCCAGACCAGTGCTGTTCTGTGTCAGTGATAAAGGGTATGTGTCTGTCCAGACCAGTGCTGTTCTGTGTCAGTGATAAAGGGTCTGTGTCTGTCCAGACCAGTGCTGTTCTGTGTCAGTGATAAAGGGTATGTGTCTGTCCAGACCAGTGCTGTTCTGTGTCAGTGATAAAGGGTCTGTGTCTGTCCAGACCAGTGCTGTTCTGTGTCAGTGATAAAGCGTCTGTGTCTGTCCAGACCAGTGCTGTTCTGTGTCAGTGTTAAAGTATGTGAGTGTGTCCAGTCCAGGAGGTGTTTTACTGGTCCAGCTACTGTAGTTTCATGCTGGTACTCCTTCTCTCCTCCCCTCCTTCCTCGCCTCCCTCCTCCCTTCTCTCCTCCCTTCTCTCCTCCCTCTCCTCTCCTCCCCTCTCCTTTCCTCCCCTCATTCCTCACCTCCCTCCTCCCCTCTCTCTCTCCTCTCCTCTTCTCCGTTCCCTCCTTCCCTCCCTCCTCCCCTCTCTGTTCTCCTCCCTCCTCCTCTCTCTCCTCTATCCTTCCCTCTCTCCTCCCCTTTCTCCTCCTCTTTCCTCCCCACTCTCCTCCCCTCCCTTCCCTCCCTCCGCCCTTCTCTCCTCCCCATCCCTCCTCCCCTCCCTCCTCCCCATCCCTCCTCCCCTCCCTCCTTCCTTCTCTCCTCCCCTCCTTCCCTCTGTTCCCTTCTCTCATCCTTCTCTCCTCCCTTCCTTCCTTCCTCCCCTTCCTCCTCCCTTCTCTCCTCCCCATCCCTCCTCCCCTCATGCCTCCCTTCTCTCCTCCCCTCCTTCCTCCCTCTCTGTTCCCTTCTCTCATCCCTTCTCTCCTCCCCTCCTTCCTCCTCTCCCTCTTCTCCTTCCCTCCCTCCTCCCTTCTCTCCTTCCCTCTCTCCCAATTGTTACCCCACCCTGCCTCCTCCATGCATGACCTCATCATCACTCTTTTAATGTGTGTACTATATAACTCTGTGTGTGCGTGTGTATATAGGTGTGCGTGTGTACATATAATTGTGTGTGTGTGTGTGTGTGTGTGTGTGTGTGTGTGTGTGTGTGTGTGTGTGTGTGTGTGTGTGTGTGTGTGTGTGTGTGTGTGTGTGTGTGTGTGTGTGTGTGTGTGTGTGTGTGTGTGTGTGTGTGTGTGTGTGTGTGTGTGTCAGGTATGTGGAATGGCGCCACCAAGGTAGCAGTGAAGACGTTGAAGCCAGGCACCATGTCTCCAGAGGCCTTCCTAGAAGAGGCTCAGATCATGAAGAGACTGAGACATGACAAGCTGGTGCAGCTGTACGCTGTGGTCTCTGAAGAACCCATCTACATCATCACAGAGTTCATGAGCCAAGGTGCTGCAGCATGCACACACACACACACACACACACACACACACACACACACACACACACACACACACACACACACACACACACACACACACACACACACACACACACACACACACACACACACACACACACACACACGTTTTCACAATGATTTCTGACATGTATTCAACTGTGTGTACTGCAGGAAGCCTACTGGACTTCTTGAAGGACGGGGAAGGAGGGAATCTGAAGCTGCCTCAACTGGTGGATATGGCTGCACAGGTCAGAACACACAACCCCCGTCTCAGTCAACCACCGTCTCGGTCAGGTCAACCACCGTCTCGGTCAACCACCGTCTCGGTCAACCACCGTCTCGGTCAGGTCAACCACCGTCTCGGTCAACCACCGTCTCGGTCAACCACCGTCTCGGTCAGGTCAACCACCGTCTCGGTCAGGTCAACCACCGTCTCGGTCAGGTCAACCACCGTCTCGGTCAACCACCGTCTCGGTCAGGTCAACCACCGTCTCGTTCAACCACCGTCTCGGTCAGGTCAACCACCGTCTCAGTCAGGTCAACCACCGTCTCAGTCAGGTCAACCACCGTCTCAGTCAGGTCAACCACCGTCTCGGTCAACCACCGTCTCGGTCAACCACCGTCTCGGTCAGGTCAACCACCGTCTCGGTCAGGTCAACCACCGTCTCGGTCAGGTCAACCACCGTCTCGGTCAACCACCGTCTCGGTCAACCACCGTCTCGGTCAGGTCAACCACCGTCTCGGTCAGGTCAACCACCGTCTCGGTCAACCACCGTCTCGGTCAACCCCGTCTCGGTCAGGTCAACCACCGTCTCAGTCAGGTCAACCACCGTCTCGGTCAGGTCAACCACCGTCTCGGTCAACTCCCGTCTCGGTCAACCACCGTCTCGGTCAACCCCGTCTCGGTCAGGTCAACCACCGTCTCGGTCAACCCCCGTCTCGGTCAACCACCGTCTCGGTCAACCCCGTCTCGGTCAGGTCAACCCCGTCTCGGTCAGGTCAACCACCGTCTCGGTCAACCACCGTCTCGGTCAACCACCGTCTCGTTCAACCACCGTCTCGTTCAACCCCCGTCTCGGTCAGGTCAACCACCGTCTCGGTCAACCACCGTCTCGTTCAACCCCCGTCTCGGTCAGGTCAACCACCGTCTCGTTCAACCCCCGTCTCGGTCAACCCCGGTCTCGGTCAACCCCGGTCTCGGTCAACCCCCGTCTCGGTCAACCACCGCCTCGGTCAGGTCAACCCCCGTCTCGGTCAACCCCCGTCTCGTTCAACCCCCGTCTCGGTCAACCACCGTCTCGTTAAACCCCCGTCTCGGTCAACCACCGTCTCGTTCAACCCCCGTCTCGGTCAACCACCGTCTCGTTAAACCCCCGTCTCGGTCAACCACCGTCTCGTTCAACCCCGTCTCGGTCAACCACCGTCTCGTTCAACCCCGTCTCGGTCAACCACCGTCTCGGTCAACCACCGTCTCGGTCAACCCCGTCTCGTTCAACCCCCGTCTCGGTCAACCACCGTCTCGTTAAACCCCGTCTCGGTCAACCACCGTCTCGTTCAACCCCGTTTCGGTCAACCACCGTCTCGTTAAACCCCGTCTCGGTCAACCACCGTCTCATTCAACCCCCGTCTCGGTCAACCACCGTCTCGTTCAACCCCGTCTCGGTCAACCACCGTCTCGTTCAACCCCGTCTCGGTCAACCACCGTCTCGTTCAACCCCGTCTCGGTCAACCACCGTCTCGTTCAACCCCGTCTCGGTCAACCACCGTCTCGTTCAACCCCCGTCTTGTTCAACCCCCGTCTCGGTCAACCCCCGTCTCGGTCAACCACCGTCTCGGTCAGGTCAACCACCGTCTCGGTCAACCACCATCTCGGTCAGGTCAACCACCGTCTCGGTCAACCACCATCTCAGTCAGGTCAACCACCGTCTCGGTCAACCCCCGTCTTGGTCAACCCTGGTCTCGGTCAACCCCAGTCTCGGTCAACCACCGTCTCGGTCAACCCCCGTCTCGGTCAACCACCGTCTCGGTCAACCACCATCTCGGTCAGGTCAACCACCGTCTCGGTCAACCACCGTCTCGGTCAACCACCGTCTCGGTCAACCACCGTCTCGGTCAACCACCATCTCGGTCAGGTCAACCACCGTCTCGGTCAACCACCGTCTCGGTCATCCACCGTGTCGGTCAACCACCGTCTCGGTCAACCCCCGTCTCGGTCAACCCCTATCTCGGTCAACCACCGTCTCGGTCAGGTCAACCACCGTCTCGGTCGACCACCGTCTCGGTCAACCACCGTCTCGGTCAACCACCGTCTCGGTCAACCACCGTCTCGGTCAGGTCAACCACCGTCTCGGTCAACCCCCATCTCGGTCAACCACCGTCTCGGTCAGGTCAACCACCGTCTCGGTCAACCCCCATCTCGGTCAACCACCGTCTCGGTCAGGTCAACCACCGTCTCGGTCAACCACCGTCTCGGTCAACCACCGTCTCGGTCGACCACCGTCTCGGTCGACCACCGTCTCGGTCAACCACCGTCTCGGTCAACCACCGTCTCGGTCAACCACCGTCTCGGCCAACCACCGTCTCGGTCAACCACCGTCTCGGTCAGGTCAACCACCGTCTCGGTCAACCACCATCTCGGTTAACCCCCATCTCGGTCAACCACCGTCTCGGTCAGGTCAACCACCGTCTCGGTCAACCACCGTCTCGGTCAACCACCGTCTCGGCCAACCACCGTCTCGGTCAACCACCGTCTCGGTCAACCACCGTCTCGGCCAACCACCGTCTCGGTCAACCACCGTCTCGGTCAGGTCAACCACCGTCTCGGTCAACCACCGTCTCGGTCAGGTCAACCACCGTCTCGGTCAACCACCGTCTCGGTCAACCACCGTCTCGGCCAACCACCGTCTCGGTCAACCACCGTCTCGGTCAACCACCGTCTCGGTCAGGTCAACCACCGTCTCGGTCAACCACCGTCTCGGTCAACCACCGTCTCGGTCAGGTCAACCACCGTCTCGGTCAACCACCGTCTCGGTCAGGTCAACCACCGTCTCGGTCAACCACCGTCTCGGTCAACCACCGTCTCGGTCAACCACCATCTTGACCACGTTCCTCTGGTGGTCGTGGTCGAGTGCTGGTCCCGCCTCACACTCTGCTGCAGGTGGGACAGGTGGGGATGACGGGCACCTCTAACACTTCCTCCTGTGTGCGTGTGTGTGTGTACGTGCGCATGTGCGCGCGCGTGTGTGTGTGCGTGCATGCGTACGTGCGTGTGTGCGTGTGTGTGCGTAGATAGCGGCAGGCATGGCGTATATAGAGCGAATGAACTACATCCATCGTGATCTGCGAGCGGCTAACATTCTGGTCGGGGAAAATCTGGTGTGCAAGATCGCTGACTTTGGTCTGGCCAGACTCATAGAGGACAATGAGTACACTGCCAGACAAGGTAAGAGAGAGTGTGACAACTCTTGATGAGAACAGGACTTCATAAATACATTTCATTGATTGATTGATTGATTGATTGATTGATTGACTGATTTTACAGGAGCCAAGTTCCCCATCAAGTGGACAGCTCCTGAAGCAGCTCTGTACGGCCGTTTCACCATCAAGTCTGACGTGTGGAGCTTTGGTATCCTGCTCACTGAGCTCATCACAAAGGGACGCGTACCTTACCCAGGTAGGTGGGCGTGTCTTACTCTCTCCCTTCTTCTTTCCAGACATGGGATATGTGTTACTAAACATCTCTGTGCAGTTTGCAAGAAAGAATATGTGTCTAATATGTACAGTATCTACAGTGTCAAGAAAAAGTATGTGAACCCTTCGGAATTACCTCGATTTCTGCATAAATAGGTCATAAAATGTGATCTGATCTTCATCTAAGTCACAACAATAGACAAACACAGTCTGCTTAAACTAATAACACACAGACAATTATATGTGTTCATGTCTTTATTGAACACACCGTGTAAACATTCACAGTGCAGGGTGGGAAAAGTATGTGAACCCTTGGATTTAATAACTGGTTGACCCTCCTTTGGCAGCAATAACCTCAACCAAACGTTTTCTGTGGTGGCGTATCAGACCTGCACAACGGTCAGGAGGAATTTTGGACCATTCCTCTTTACAAAACTTGGGATATTATTGGGATGTCTGGTGTGAACTGCTCTCTTGAGGTCATACCACAGCATCTCAATGGGGTTGAGGTCAGGACTCTGACTGGGCCACTCCAGAAGGTCAGGACTCTGACTGGGCCACTCCAGAAGGTCAGGACTCTGACTGGGCCACTCCAGAAGGTGTATTTTCTTCTGATGAAGTCATTCTGTTGTTGATTTACTGTATTTAGGGGCGTTGTCATGTTGCATCACCCAACTTCTGTGGAGCTTCGATTGGCGGACAGATAGCCTTACATTCTCCTGCAAAATGTCTTGATAAACTTGGGAATTCATTTTTCCGTTGATGAAAGCAAGCTGTCCAGGCCCTGAGGCAAGCTGTCCAGGCCCCAAACCATGATGCTCCCTCCACCATACTTTATGGTTGGGATGAGGGTTTGATGTTGTTGTGCCTTTTTTTCTCCACACACAGTGTTGTGTGTTCCTTCCAAACAACTCAACTTTAGTTTCATTTGTCCACAGAATATTTTGCCAGTAGCGCTGTGGAATATCCAGATGCACTTTTACAAACTTCAGACGTGCAGCAATGTTTTTTTTGAGCAGCAGTGGCTTCTTCCGTGGTGTCCTCACATGAACACCATTCTTGTTTAGTGTTTTACATATCGTAGACTCTTCAACAGAGATGTTAGCATGTTCCAGAGATTTCTGTAAATCTTTAGCTGACACTAGGATTTTTCTTAACTTCGTTGAGCATTCTGCGCTGTGCTCTCGTAGTCATCTTTGCAGGATGGCCTCTCCTAGGGAGAGTAGCAACAGTGCTGAACTTTCTACATTTATAGTCAATCTTTCTTACCATGGACTGATGAACATCAAGGCTTTTAGAGATAGTTCTGTAAACCTTTCAAGCTTTATGCAAGTCAACAATTCTTAATCTTAGGTCTTCTGAGATCTCTTTAGTTGGAGGCATTGTTGATATCAGGCAGTGCTTCTTGTGAATAGCAAACTCAAATTTTGTGAGGCAGCTCTAACCAACATCTCCAATCTCCTGAACCCAATTAGCTTTTGGAGAAGTCATTAGCCTAGTGGTTCACATACTTTTTCCAACATACAGTCGTGGCAAAAAGGTTTTGAGAATGACACAAATATTAATTTTCACAGTCTGCTGCCTCAGTTTGTATGATGGGAATTTGCATATACTCCAGAATGTTATGAAGAGTGATCAATTGATTGCAAAGTCCCTCTTTGCCATGCAAATGAACTGAATCCCCCAAAACCATTTCCACTACATTCAGCCCTGCCACAAAAGGACCAGCTGACATCATGTCAGTGATTCTCTCGTTAACACAGGTTTGAGTGTTGACAAGGACAAGGCTGGAGATCACTCTGTCATGCTGATTGAGTTTGAATAACAGACTGGAAGCTTCAAAAGGAGGGTGGTGCTTGGAATCATTGTTCTTCCTCTGTCATCCATGGTTACCTGCAAGGAAACATGTGCCATCATCAATGCTTTGCAAAAAAAGGGCTTCACAGGCAAGGATATTGCTGCCAGTAAGATTGCACCTAAATCAACCATTTATTGGATCATCAAGAACTTCAAGGAGAGCGGTTCAATTGTTGTTAAGAAGGCTTCAGGGCGCCCTACAAAGTCCAGCAAGCGCCAGGACCGTCTCCTAAAGTTGATTCAGCTGCGGGATCAGGGCACCACCAGTACAGAGCTTGCTCAGGAATGGCAGCAGGCAGATGTGAGTGCAACTGCACGCACAGTGAAGATGGCCTGGTGTCAAGAAGGGCAGCAAAGAAGCCACTTCTCTCCAGGAAAAACATCAGGGACAGACTGATATTCTGCAAAGGGTACAGAGATTGGACTGCTGAGGACTGGGGTAAAGTAATTTTCTCTGATGAATCCCCTTTCCGATTGTTTGGGGAATCTGGAAAAAAAGCTTGTCCGGAGAAGACAAGGTGAGCGCTACCATCAGTCCTGTGTCATGCCAACAGTAAAGCATCCTGAGACCATTCGTGTGTGGGGTTGCTTCTCAGCCAAGGGAGTGGGCACACTCACAATGAATAAAGAATGGTACCAGCACATCCTCCGAGAGCAACTTCTCCCAACCATCCAGGAACAGTTTGGCGACGAACAATGCCTTTTCCAGCATGATGGAACACCTTTCCATAAGGCAAAAGTGATAACTAAGTGGCTCGGGGAACAAAACACCAATATTTTGGGTCCATGGCCAGGAAACTCCCCAGACATGAATCCCATTGAGAAATTGTGATCAATCCTCAAGAGGCGGGTGGACAAACAAAATCCCACAAATTCTGACAAACTCCAAGCATTGATTATGTAAGAATGGGCTGCCATCAGTCAGGATGTGGCCCAGAAGTTAATTGATAGCATGCCAGGGCGGACTGCAGAGGTCTTGAAAAAGAAGGGTCAACACTGCAAATATTGACTCTTTGCATCAACGTCATGTAATTGTCAATAAAAGCCTTTGACACGTATGCTATGCTAGTAATTATACTTCAGTATCCATAGTAACATCTGACAAAAATATATAAAGACACTGAAGCAGCAAACTTTGTGAAAATTAATATTTGTGTCATTCTCAAAACTTTTGGCCACGACTGTACACTGTGAATGTTTAATCGATGTATTCAATGTAGACAAGAAAAATTAAAGAATTTGTGTGTTATTAATTTTATGACCAATTTATATAGAAATCCGGGTAATTCCAAACGGTTCACATACTTTTTCTTGCCACTCTATGTCTCTTTCTCCCTCTCTACCACTCCCCCTCCCTCCTCTTCTCTAGGTATGAATAACCGGGAGGTCCTGGAGCAGGTGGAGAGAGGCTACAGGATGCCCTGTGCGGTGGGTTGTCCTGCCTCCCTCCATGAGCTGATGGTACAGTGTTGGCGCAGAGATGCGGACGAGAGACACACCTTTGAATACCTGCAGGGCTTCCTGGAGGACTACTTTACTGCTACTGAACCCCAGTACCAGCCTGGAGAGAACCTGTGACCACGCCCACACGCACACGCACATACAGACACAAGTGTTCACAGACAGACACTCACTCACATAAATACAGACACACACACACACACACACACACACACACACACACACACACACACACACACACACACACACACACACACACACACACACACACACACACACACACACACACACACACACACACACACACACACACACACACACACACACACACACACACACACACACACACACACACACACACACACACACACACACACACACACACACACACACACACACACACAGTTTTTGTAGGCTGTAGCGTGCCAGATTGTGCCTTAAATCTTTACTCAGTGTGATATGATGATGATGATGATGATGATGATCTCTTCACTTCCAATGCTTTTTACTCTTTAACCATCTTTCATGTCAAAGTGGATTTTTACTGTAATCCTTTCTTAATTATTTTTTTCTCAAGTTTCTGAATCTGGTGGGTAAATGCTGCCAGAGGCGTGCTGCCCATAGGGGGCACGTGTCCCCTCAAAGAATGTGCCCTGTTTAAAAACATTTAAGAATTAAAAATTATATAAATATATATATTGTTGTTGTTTCTCTGTAATACCACTAGCCACCTAGACATGTTATGAAGTTGTCTTTAGTTAGCCCAGCTCTGCCAGCCTCATAACTAACTACCAAGAAGCCATTTCAGACTATCAGTCAAGTTAGAGTAGCTAGCTTGTTTGTCTTAGCTGGCATGCCTGCTGTCAAGGTTGGTATAGACTTTAGAAAAGACAGCTATAACTACATGTATTGAATAAGACTCACATTCCATTCAATCTGTTACCCAGATTTGAGCAGACATGCAGAGAAGAATGCTGCCAATGGTTGCCGATGTTAGAAATAGGAGAGTCCTCTGATGACCAAAAGCCTTTGGCCGCGCCATTGAGGACGTTAAGCCATTTTGATTTAGTCAACTGGGTGAGATTTCCAACTTCATTGGATGATCTCTCCTGATGAACCGGTTGGAGTCGTGACAAGACACCATCATGACACAGATACAAATCAAATCTAAGATTTGCTGTCTATCCAAGATGTTGTCTATCCAAGATGCTGTCTATCCAAGTCTATGGTCCCATCTCCTTATGTATTACTGCCCCCCAGTGGCAAGATGTGAAATCACCCCAAAAACGAACTATAGAAAACAAAAAAGACTTACAGAAAACGTTTGACCTCTGTCATTGCCAACAAAGGGTATATAACAAAGTATTGAGATAAACTTTTGTTGTTGACCAAATACTTATTTTCCACCATAATTTGCAAAGAAAATCATTAAAAATCCTACAATGTGATTTTCTGGATTTTTTTTCTTCTAATTTTGTCTGTCATAGTTGAAATGTACCTATGATGAACATTACAGGCCTCTCTCATCTTTTTAAGTGGGAGAACTTGCACAATTGGTGGCTGACTAAATACTTTTTTTGCCCCACTGTACATGACTCCTCCCGCATAGGCTGCTTTCGTTTTATTTTTTTTACAGGTTTTTTTGATGATTGTAACCTTCTCTTGTTTCAGATGTTTCTGACCTTCTCTTGTTTCAAATGTTTCTGACCTTCTCTTGTTTCAGATGTTTCTGATCTTCTCTTGTTTCAGATGTTTCTGAGCTTCTCTTGTTTCAGATGTTTCTGACCTTCTCTTGTTTCAAATGTTTCTGATCTTCTCTTGTTTCAGATGTTTCTGACCTTCTCTTGTTTCAGATGTTTCTGACCTTCTCTTGTTTCAGATGTTTCTGACCTTCTCTTGTTTCAGATGTTTCTGATCTTCTCTTGTTTCAGATGTTTCTGACCTTCTCTTGTTTCAGATGTTTCTGACCTTCTCTTGTTTCAGATGTTTCTGACCTTCTCTTGTTTCAGATGTTTATGGTAAACATGAAGCCTCCACACACATTTGTATTTCTATATTCATAAACACACACACACACACACACACACACACACACACACACACACACACACACACACACACACACACACACACACACACACACACACACACACACACACACACACACACACACACACACACACACACACACACACACATTTTGACTGGTGTGGCCAGTCTACTACAAATTGGGTTCCTCCTGTGGTTAGGTCAGTTTGTCTGCAGTTTTATCTATGCCATCATTGTCCCTCATAACCATAGGGTTACAACCGGTTATTACAGCACTGACTCAGTGCCCTACTCTCTCTCTCTCTAAATTTCAATGGTTAAGCTAACGTAGGCTAATGTGATTAGCATGAGGTTGTAAGTGACAAGAACATTTCCCTGGACATAGACATATCTGATATTGTCAGAAAGCTTAAATTATTGTTAATCTAACAGCACTGTCCAATTTACAGTAGCTATTACAGTGAAATAATACCATGCTATTGTTTGAGGAGAGTGCACAGTTATGAACTTGAAAATGTATTAATAAATCAATTAGGCACATTTGGGCAGTCTTCATACAACATTTTTAACATAAATACAATGGTTCATTGGATCAGTCTAAAACTTTGCACATACACTGCTGCCATCTAGTGTCCAAAATCTCAATTGCGCCAGGGCTGGAATAATACATCATGGCCTTTCTCTTGCATTTTAAAGATGATGGTACAAAATAAATGCATGTTTTTTTCTTTGTATTATCTTTTACCAGATCTATTGTGTTATATTCTCCTACATTTCTTTCACATTTCCACAAACTGCAAAGTGTTTCCTTTCAAATGGTATCAAGAATATGCATATGTTTGCTTCAGGTCCTGAGCTACAGGCAGTTCGATTTGGGTATGTAATTTTAGGAGAAAATTGAAGGACAAAAAAGGTGGATCCTTAAAAGGTTTCAGGGGCTTTATTGGCATGGGAAACATATGCTAACATAGCCAAAGCAAGTGAACTAGATATCTCTCTCTCCCTCGCTGTCTCTTTCGCCATCTCAGTTCTTTCTCTGACGACTCTATCTACCCCACCCCCATCGGCATTGCGTAACCCAGACAACAGGTTCTGATATAAGAAAAAAAAAATAAAAAAGAAATACACTTCCCAGAGTACTTATCGGTAGTACCGAGGCCAATTACGGGTCCCCGGATGGGACTGACAGCCAGGCACGTCTGGCGAGAAACGAGAGGCGAGATTGCAGTGTGAGAGACAGAGAGACAGAGATAGAAAGGGGGATATCATATCGCGGGGAGAGAGAGAAACGGATGAAATATTTGGTTCTTTCCTCTGTTTTCTTCCAGGAACATCTGTCCCGCGCCTGTCTGCCACGGGATTGTTCTAGCAGGGTTTGAGGAGTGTTCCTGTGTGTGCGTGTATGCAGAAGGGGTATCCGCCCCCCCCTGTCCGTTTCCCCTTCTCTCCAAATCTTCTCCCTTTTTTTGTATTTTTCTCCGTTTTCTGGTCTCTGCTGTTGATGTACACCAGCTTGTTTTTAGAGAAACGGTTTTCTGTGTCGGAGCCACAGACAGATAGAAGTGCGAGGCACGGAGAAGAGACAGACAACGACGTTAACTGGAGGAATGAACGGAAAATGCTGTGCGCCAGCGGTGGCAGCCGTGATATTACCGATAAATTCGTGACCCGCGCGACGAGAGGAGAGAAGACCCGCAGCAGCACCAAGCCTCTCCCGGTGAGTGCGCATGCATCGTCTGTCTGTATACACAACCCATATTTGCATACTGGGCTGTTCTAGCGCCGCTGCCAGAATCGCGCGGCACCGCTGCATTTTTTTTATTGAAGGAATTTGTATTAACCTCGGCGGTGCCGTTATTACTCGCGCTGGGTCAGTCTGTCACTGATGTGGTGGACTTCCCTCTAATTACTGATGGCGATCACGCACGCGCGCACACGCACGCACGCACACACACACACACACACACACACACACACACACACACACACACACACACACACACACACACACACACACACACACACACACACACACACACACACACACACACACACACACACAGAGTTAAGGTTATTGTTTCTGCTGGTTGTGTAACCCAAGATGTCTACCCTACCACACAAACACACATTCACACAGATCCGTTACTGAGACAGACTGTCTCTCATTTGCATTCACCGTGAATGGACGTGGTCGGTCTTGAGCTCAAAGGAACATTCGGTGCTCCGGTGCTGCTGTGGCGCGAGCACTGGGCGCGCACCGACAGATGTTTACTATAATTTACTTGGAGATAGAAAAAGCCCAGCTAGCACGTACCATTCTGAGAACAATATGTTACTTTGAGCTCGGTGAGACTGTGCTTGTCCTGTGTTTATCTTGTATACAACCTTCCCAGAACTTTCTGGGAATGGTGCAGGATCGTTGCTTGGTTTTGGAACATTCTCAGCACATTTAAGGAACTTGGCAAAAAAAAAAAAACATTATTTTCTTGTCATTTCATTACTTTACATTTAATTTACATTTTGGTAATGTTCTAGGAACAATCTCTCCAAACGGTTTGACAACGGGAACATTCACAAATAGTTCAGAGAACGGTAAGAAAGCAACTTCTTCTGTGGGAATTTCAGTACTTCAGCATAACGTTTCCTACATTTACTCATGGTTCTATTTAAAACCATGTTTTCAAATGGTTCTGAGAAATTTCCATTAAAAAATGTACTTTAAGTAACGTTCAGAGAACGTTCTAAGAATGTTATTTAAAAACATATACATTCTGTTCTCACCATCAATACATTCTGTTCTCACCATCAATAAAACTCTATCTGGTAAAGTGTGTTCGGGTGTGTTGAATAGACTAAAATGAACTGTTTTG
Source organism: Oncorhynchus gorbuscha (assembly GCF_021184085.1). NCBI lineage: Eukaryota > Metazoa > Chordata > Actinopteri > Salmoniformes > Salmonidae > Oncorhynchus > Oncorhynchus gorbuscha. The sequence goes on along the minus strand of NC_060181.1, from coordinate 10,918,587 downwards.
TATGTGTAAAAAAACAAAGATTTAAGTTCCATCCTGGTGGCGCAGTGGACTACTACCATGGATAAATAACAGATGATTGTAAGTTCAAATCCCACTGCATGATTAATGCCTCGTTGTACTTGGAGTTCCAAATGAAGCTAGCAGTCTTATTGAAAGGTTCAGTGAAAGTTTTAAAGTCATTCAAAAACCTCCAAATAACCTTAATAAAACCTTCCAGGAAACCTTTCAACGTACCAGAGTAAAATGTTCTCAGGACCTCCCTGGAACCAGAGTAAAACGCTCTCAGGACCTCCCTGGAACCAGAGTAAAACGTTCTCAGGACCTCCCTGGAACCAGAGTAAAACGTTCTCAGGACCTCCCTGGAACCAGAGTAAAACGCTCTCAGGACCTCCCTGGAACCAGAGTAAAACGCTCTCAGGACCTCCCTGGAACCAGAGTAAAACGCTCTCAGGACCTCCCTGGAACCAGAGTAAACCGTTCTCAGGACCTCCCTGGAACATAAAAATAAACTTTCCCAGAACAGACAACATTTTCACTTCTTTTCTTAGAAGTCAGGAAAGGTATGGCCCCCGAGTGGCGCAGTGGTCTAAGGCACTGCATCTCAGTGCTAGAGGCGTCACTACAGACCCTGGTTTGATTCCTGGCTGTATTACAACCCGCCGTGATTGGGTGTCCCATAGAGCGGCGCACAATTGGCCCAGCGTCATCCGGGTTTGGGTTTGGCCGTCATTGTAAATGAGGAAAGAGAAAGATAGCCCAGGGCCAGTGTATGTCCTGACAGTGTATGTTATTTAGGGCCCTTATTGACATGCACAACTCGTGCACGTGATGCAGAATGATATGTCTTAAAGGGAGACTCGTCTGTATGTGTGTGGGTATGTATGTCAGTACGGGTGTGGGTATGTATGGGTGTAGGTGTGGGTCTGTATGGGTGTAGGTGTGGGTCTGTATGGGTGTAGGTGTGGGTCTGTATGGGTGTAGGTGTGGGTCTGTATGGGTGTAGGTGTGGGTCTGTATGGGTGTGGGTATGTATGTCTGTATGGGTGTGGGTATGTATGTCTGTATGGGTGTGGGTATGTATGTCTGTATGGGTGTGGGTATGTATGTCTGTATGGGTGTGGGTATGTATGTCAGTATGGGTGTGGGTATGTATGGGTGTAGGTGTGGTCTGTATGGGTGTGGGTATGTATGTCTGTATGGGTGTGGGTATGTATGTCTGTATGGGTATGTATGTCTGTATGGGTGTGGGTATGTATGTCTGTATGGGTGTGGGTATGTATGTATATCTGTATGGGTGTGTGTATGTATGTAATAATAATAATAATATATGCCATTTAGCAGACGCTTTTATCCAAAGCGACTTACAGTCATGTGTGCATACATTCTACGTATGGGTGTGGGTATGTATGTCTGTATGGGTGTGGGTATGTATGTCTGTATGAGTGTGGGTATGTATGTCTGTATGGGTATGTATGTCTGTATGGGTGTGGGTATGTATGCCTGTATGTGTGTGGGTATGTATGTCTGTATGGGTGTGGGTATGTATGTCTGTATGGGTGTGGGTATGTATGTCTGTATGTCTGTATGGGTGTGGGTATGTATGTCTGTATGTGTGTGGGTATGTATGTCTGTATGGGTGTGGGTATGTATGTATGTATGTCTGTATGGGTGTGTGTATGTATGTCTGTATGGGTGTGGGTATGTATGTCTGTATGGGTGTGGGTATGTATGTCTGTATGAGTGTGGGTATGTATGTCTGTATGGGTATGTATGCCTGTATGTGTGTGGGTATGTATGTCTGTATGGGTATGTATGTCTGTATGTGTGTGGGTATGTATGTCTGTATGGGTGGGGGTATGTATGTCTGTATGGGTGTGGGTATGTATGTCTGTATGTGTGTGGGTATGTATGTCTGTATGGGTGTGGGTATGTCTGTATGGGTGGGGGTATGTATGTCTGTATGGGTGTGGGTATGTATGTCTGTATGGGTGTGGGTATGTATGTCTGTATGGGTGGGGGTATGTATGTCTGTATGGGTGGGGGTATGTATGTCTGTATGGGTGGGGGTATGTATGTCTGTATGGGTGGGGGTATGTATGTCTGTATGGGTGGGGGTATGTATGTCTGTATGGGTGTGGGTATGTATGTCTGTATGGATGTGGGTATGTATGTCTGTATGGGTGTGGGTATGTACGTCTGTATTTGCGTAGGTGTGTGTGTGTGTGTGTGTGTGTGTGTGTGTGTGTGTGTGTGTGTGTGTGTGTGTGTGTGTGTGTGTGTGTGTGTGTGCGTGTGCGTGTGCGTGTGCGTGTAGGTGTGCGTGTGTGTGCGTGTGCGTGTGCGTGTGCGCGTGTGTGTGTGTGTGTGTGTGTGTGTGTAGGTGTAGGTGTGTGTGTAGGTGTGTGTGTGTAGGTGTGTGTGTGTGTGTATGTGTGTGTAGGTTTGTATGTGTAGGTGTGTGTAGGTGTGTGCCATTTGAGGATATATAATAGCGTAGACCTATTGTGTACCTGTGTGCTCGGTGGTGGTAGTCATAGAAACAGCCTTGTATCGCCACGGATGTTCTCGCTGTCCTTATAGGCCAGGTCAGCAGTCAACACACACATCTATACAGAAACGCTGAGTGTTTGTCCTGGACTGCTTCATGTATGTATCTGTTTGGCTGGAGTTTGTGTCTCTCTCTCTCTCTCTCTCTGTGTGTGTGTGTGTGTGTGTGTGTGTGTGTGTGTGTGTGTGTGTGTGTGTGTGTGTGTGTGTGTGTGTGTGTGTGTGTGTGTGTGTGTGTGTGTGTGTGTGTGTGTGTGTGTGTGTGTGTGTGTATCGGTTTTCTAACTGAAGGTCATGACCCTGACACTTAGAGTTGTGGTTATAGTTCTATTTCAGCTAGTTCTGGTTCTAGTTATGGTTCTAGTCCAGTTATTTCTAGTTCTGGTTCTAGTCCAGTTATTTCTAGTTATGGTTCTAGTCCAGTTATTTCTAGTCCAGTTATTTCTAGTTCTGGTTCAAGTCCAGTTATTTCTAGTCCAGTTATTTCTAGTCCAGTTATTTCTAGTCCAGTTATTTCTAGTTCTGGTTCTAGTCCAGTTATTTCTAGTTCTGGTTCTAGTCCAGTTATTTCTAGTTCTGGTTCTAGTCCAGTTATTTCTAGTTCTGGTTCTAGTCCAGTTATTTCTAGTCCAGTTATTTCTAGTCCAGTTATTTCTAGTTCTGGTTCTAGTCCAGTTATTTCTAGTTCTGGTTCTAGTCCAGTTATTTCTAGTCCAGTTATTTCTAGTCCAGTTATTTCTAGTCCAGTTATTTCTAGTTCTGGTTCTAGTCCAGTTATTTCTAGTTCTGGTTCTAGTCCAGTTATTTCTAGTCCAGTTATTTCTAGTTCTGGTTCTAGTCCAGTTATTTCTAGTCCAGTTATTTCTAGTTCTGGTTCTAGTCCAGTTATTTCTAGTCCAGTTATTTCTAGTCCAGTTATTTCTAGTCCAGTTATTTCTAGTCCAGTTATTTCTAGTTCTGGTTCTAGTCCAGTTATTTCTAGTCCAGTTATTTCTAGTTCTGGTTCTAGTCCAGTTATTTCTAGTTCTGGTTCTAGTCCAGTTATTTCTAGTTCTGGTTCTAGTCCAGTTATTTCTAGTCCAGTTATTTCTAGTCCAGTTATTTCTAGTTCTGGTTCTAGTCCAGTTATTTCTAGTCCAGTTATTTCTAGTCCAGTTATTTCTAGTCCAGTTATTTCTAGTTCTGGTTCAAGTCCAGTTATTTCTAGTCCAGTTATTTCTAGTTTTGGTTCTAGTCCAGTTATTTCTAGTCCAGTTATTTCTAGTCCAGTTATTTCTAGTTCTGGTTCTAGTCCAGTTATTTCTGGTTCAGGTCCAGTTATTTCTGGTTCTCTGGTTCTAGTCCAGCTAGTTCTGGTTCTATTACAACTTGTCCAGGTTCTAGTTCTGGTTCTATTCCAGTTATTTCTGGTTCTATTCCAGCTAGTTCTGGTTCTAGTTCTATTCCAGTTAGTGTCTGTGTGTGTGTGTATATTCCAACACAATGCATTCACATTGGCCCAGCAACACAATGAGACCCAACCCGAAACATGAGAAAACAAAAAGATAATTCCTTGAATATATTGAAAATAATTTACAAAAAAAACAGAGCAAACTAGAATGCTATTTGGTCCTAAACAGAGAGTACACAGTGGCAGAATACCTGACCACTGTGACTGACCCAAACTTAAGGAACGCTTTGATTATGTACAGACTCAGTGAGCATAGCCTTGCTATTGAGAAAGGCCGCCATAGGCAGACATGGCTCTCAAGAGAAGACAGGCTATGTGCTCACTGACCACAAAATGAGGTGGAAACTGTGTTGCACTTCCTAACCTCCTGACAAATGTATGACCATATTAGAGACATATATTTCCCTCAGATTACACAGACCCACAAAGAATTTGAAAACAAAACCAATTTTGATAAACTCCCATATCTACTGGGTGAAATATCAGTGTGACATCAACGCAACAAGATGTGTGACCTGTTGCCACGAGAAAAGGACAACCAGTGAAGAACAAACACCATTGTAAATACAACCCATATTTATGCTTATTTATTTTCCCTTTTGTACTTATTTGCACATCATTACAACACTGTATATAGACATAATATGACATTTGAAATGTCTTAATTCTTTTGAAATTTTGTGAGAATTTCTCTCTCTCTCTCTCTCTCTCTCTCTCTCTCTCTCTCTCTCTCTCTCTCTCTCTCTCTCTCTCTCTCTCTCTCTCTCTCTCTCTCTCTCTCTCAGTATACATCTCTGTCTGTCTGTCTGTCTGTCTGTCTGTCTGTCTGTCTGTCTGTCTGTCTGTCTGTCTGTCTGTCTGTCTGTCTGTCTGTCTGTCTGTCTGTCTGTCTGTCTGTCTGTCTGTCTGTCTCTGTCTGTCTGTCTGTCTGTCTGTCTGTCTGTCTGTCTGTCTGTCTGTCTGTCTGTCTGTCTGTCTGTCTGTCTGTCTGTCTGTCTGTCTGTCTGTCTGTCTGTCTGTCTGTCTGTCTCACAACAGCTGGTTTGACATTAGCTGCTGTAGGACCATAACCTCTGACTAGAGGGGCGGCGGCGGTGGGGAGAGAACATGATGGAGAGAGGAGAGTGCAGGCAGAGAGAAAAACGATAGAGGGAGAGAACGTGTGTGTCTAGCTCACTAACAAGCTGGAAAGAATCAGCTCAATTATTAAAGAGGAGATAGAGGAGAAACTCTCACCCATACCCACACACACACACACACACACACCTGCACACATAACTCTTCTCTATCTCTCTCTCTCTCTTTCTCCATCTCTCTTTCCCTCTATTTCTCCATCTCTCTCTCTCTCTCTCTCTCTCTCTCTCTCTCTCTCTCTCTCTCTCTCTCTCTCTCTCTCTCTCTCTCTCTTTCATCTCTCTCTCTCTCTCTCTCTCTCTCTCTCTCTCTCTCTCTCTCTCTCTCTCTCTCTCTCTCTCTCTCTCTCTCTCTCTCTCTCTCTCTCTCTCTCTCTCTCTCTCTCTCTCTCTCTCTCTCTCTCTCTCTCTCTCTCTCTCTCTCTCTCTCTCTCTCTCTCTCTCTCTCTCTCTCTCTCTCTCTCTCTCTCTCTCTCTTCTTTCTCTCTCAATACACACACATACACACACACTCTAACAGAGTCTCATTTGCGTATTGATTAGACACTGAAAGTCTGAAAAGAGATGTGTTACAGTGTTTGTGTGTGGATGCGTTTATATTTGTGTGTGTGTGTGTGTGTGTGTGTGTGTGTGTGTGTGTGTGTGTGTGTGTGTGTGTGTGTGTGTGTGTGTGTGTGTGTGTGTGTGTGTGTGTGTGTGTGTGTGTGTGTGTGTGTGTGTGTGTGTGTGTGTGTGTGTGTGTGTGGATGCGTTTATATTTGTGTGTGTGTGTGTGTGTGTGTGTGTGTGTGTGTGTGTGTGTGTGTGTGTGTGTGTGTGTGTGTGTGTGTGTGTGTGTGTGTGTGTGTTCACAGAGCAAAAGATGACGCAGATGATCAGACAGGTGACAGATTATAAAACATTTATACGTGGTTAATAAGATGTTAATTTGCCATTCCTCTAACATTGTCGCATCATTAACACAACAGTTAAAGGTTCTGCTCCTCATTAACACAACAGTTAAAGGTTCTGCTCCTCATTAACACAACAGTTAAAGGTTCTGCTCCTCATTAACACAACAGTTAAAGGTTCTGCTCCTCATTAACACAACAGTTAAAGGTTCTGCTCCTCATTAACACAACAGTTAAAGGTTCTGCTCCTCATTAACACAACAGTTAAAGGTTCTGCTCCTCATTAACACAACAGTTCAAGGTTCTGCTCCTCATTAACACGACAGTTAAAGGTTCTGCTCCTCATTAACACGACAGTTAAAGGTTCTGCTCCTCATTAACACGACAGTTAAAGGTTCTGCTCCTCATTAACACAACAGTTAAAGGTTCTGCACCTCATTAACACAACAGTTAACGGTTCTGCTCCTCATTAACACGACAGTTAAAGGTTCTGTTCTAGGAGTTGTAATGATGAATAGTTTTTCTTTTGTCTCCCACTCCTACTCTTCCTCCCTCTCTTTATTCCTTTCTCCCCTGCCTCTTCACCCCCTCTTCCTCATGTCTCTCACCCCCTCTACCTCATGTCTCTCACCCCCTCTACCTCATGTCTCTCACCCCCTCTACCTCATGTCTCTCACCCCCTCTTCCTCATGTCTCTCACTCCCTCTTCCTCTCCGCTGGAAGGTAGTGTCTGCTGGGATCACACACTTCATGAGAGGGAGAGAGGGAGAGAGAGAGAGAGAGAGAAAGGGAGAAAGGGAGCTAGAGAGAGAAAGGGAGCGAGAGAAAGAGAGAGAAAAAAAGAGAGAAAGGGAGCGAAAGAGAAAGGGAGAAAAGAGAGAAAGGGAGAGAGAGAAAGCATTTCCTCAGCGTGAGCTATAGTGAGATAAGACAGAGAGAGGGAGAGATAAGGGCGGAAGATGGGAGGAGGAAAAGGGGAATGGGGGAAGATTGATGAATGCACTGCACACTCAGGCTCCTGGAGCGAGGGGGGCAGACAGGGAGGAGGACGGGTGGAGAAAGAGAAGAGAGATAGAGACGGGGTAGAGATGGATTGAGAAAGAGGCTGATTGACTGGCAAGGAGAAGAAGGGGTGTTCTTATCCTCTCAACAAAGTAATAATCTGAGGGACAGTACGTGTGTGTGTGTGTGTGTGTGTGTGTGTGTGTGTGTGTGTGTGTGTGTGTGTGTGTGTGTGTGTGTGTGTGTGTGTGTGTGTGTGTGTGTGTGTGTGTGTGTGTGTGTGTGTGTGTGTGTGTGTGTGTGTGTGTGTGTGTGTGTGTAAATGTGCTTGGTTGGTTGGTTGGTTGGAGGGGTTATTTACAGTGCCTAGTGAAAATCGAAACACCCCTTGCACATCCTTCACATTTGGCTGCCTTAGAATGTAAATCTAAATAGTGATTACATTCGATCCCCCCCCGCTACATTAGATTCCCCCCCCCCCCCCCGCACAGATCTACACAACCAACTCCACAAAATCAACTAAGATGTCTTGATTGCGTACCTTTGGCAGCCATTACAGAATTGAATAATTTTGAATAATATTTTACAGTACCAACTTTGTTCAACTCTGCACAACTCTGTTCAACAATGGACATCTCTTACTGTTGTCCTCAATGTCAGTACATTTGGTTGGGAAAAAATGAATGAACAGCAATATTCAAACCTTGTCTCTGATTTTCAAGTAAATTTAAGTCAGGATTGAGACTAGAGCACTCAGGAACAGCATCTTTTGGAAAGCCATTCTGATGTGTAATTTAAACTCTATCCCATGGTTAGGTTTTCAGAAGACTTGATTGGGTTACAGTTTAATTCTAAAATGGATGAAGTTGTTTTTCCCCTCTCCAAACAATACTTTCTGAATGCATGTAAATGGTGTGTATAGACAGTATTTTACCTTTATTTATCTAGGCAAGTCAGTTAACCTCTTGATTCTAGCCATCCCGGATCCGGGATCGTGAATACAGCCTTAAACTCATTACCATAACGCAAAGTTAACTATTCATGAAAATCGCAAATGAAATGAAATAAATATATTTGCTCTCAAGCTTAGCCTTTTGTTAACAACACTGTCATCTCAGATTTTCAAAATATGCTTTTGAACCATAGCTAAACAAGCATTTGTGTAAGAGTATTGATAGCCTAGCATAGCATTAAGCCTGCCATTCAGCATGCAACATTTTCACAAAAACAAGAAAAGCATTCAAATAAAATCATTTACCTTTGAAGAACTTCAGATGTTTTCAATGAGGAGACTCTCAGTTAGATAGCAAATGTTCAGTTTTTCCCAAAATATTATTTGTGTAGACAAATCGCTCCGTTTTCTTCATCACGTTTGGGTAAGAAAAACCCCGAAAATTAAGTCATTACAACGCAAACTTTTTTCCAAATTAACTCCGTAATATCGACAGAAACATGGCAAACGTTGTTTAGAATCAATCCTCAAGGTGTTTTTCACATATCTATCGATGATAAATAATTTGTGGCAGTTTAGTTTCTCCTCTGAAGAAATGGAACGCGCATGGACCTAGAGATTACGCAATAATTTTGACGCAGGACACCGGGCGGACACCTGATAAAAGTAGTCTCTTATGGTCAATCTTCCAATGATATGTCTACAAATACGTCACAATGCTGCAGACACCTTGGGGAAACGGCAGAAAGTGCAGGCTCATTCCTGGCGCATTCACAGCCATATAAGGAGACATTGGAATTTCATCTTGGTTTCGCCTGTAGCATTAGTTCTGGAGCACTCACAGATAATATCTTTGCAGTTTTGGAAACGTCAGAGTTTTTTCTTTCCAAAGCTGTCAATTACATGCATAGTCGAGCATCTTTTCGTGACAAAATATCTTGTTTAAAACGGGAACGTTTTTTATCCAAAAATTAAAAGAGCGCCCCCTATCTCGAATAAATTTTTAAGAACATATTCTTATTTTAAATGACAATGGGTTTAACTGCCTTGTTCAGGGGCAGAACAACAGATTTGTACCTTGTCGGCCCTGGGATGTGTTCTTGCTACCTTTCAGTTCCTAGTCCAACGCTCTAACCACTAGGCCACGCTGGACAGTATGTATATGGTAGTAGTTAAATAGGATGATGAATAACTACAATACAGGCTGTATATATATATATATATATATATATACAGTGCCTTCAGAAACTACTCAGACACCTTTGACTTTTTCCACATTGTGTTACATTACAGCCTTATTCTAAAATGGATTCAATCAAACAAGTTCCTTGCTCAGAACATGAGAACATGTGAAAGCTGGTGGTTCCTTTTAACATGAGTCTTCAATATTCCCAGGTAAGAGGTTTTAGGTTGTAGTTATTATAGTAATTATAGGACTATTTCCCTCTATACCATTTGTATTTCATTAACCTTTGACTATTAGATGTTCTTATAGGCACTTTAGTATTGCCAGTGTAACAGTATAGCTTCCGTCCCTCTCCTCGCCCCTACCTGGGCTCGAACCAGCAACACAACGATAACAGCCACCATCGAAGCAGCGTTACCCATGCAGAGCAAGGGGAACAACCACAGGCTCAGAGCGAGTGACGTTTGAAACGCTATTAGCGCGCGCTAACTAGCTAGCCATTTCACTTCGGTTACACCAGCCTCATCTCGGGAGTTGATAGGCTTGAAGTCATAAACAGCTCAATGCTTGATGCGCAACGAAGAGCTGCTGGCAAAACGCACGAAAGTGCTGTTTGAATGAATGTTTATACGCCTGCTTCTGTCTACCACCGCTCAGTTAGATACTTAGATACTTGTATGCTTGTATGCTCAGTCAGATTATATGCAACACAGGACACGCTAGATAATATCTAGTAATATCATCAACCTTGTGTAGTTAACTAGTGATTATGATTGATTGTTTATTATAAGATAAGTTTAATGCTAGCTAGCAACTTACCTTGGCTTACTGCATTCGCGTAACAGGCAGTCTCCTTGTGGAGTGCAACGAGAGAGAGGCAGGTCGTTATTGCGTTGGACTAGTTAACTGTAAGGTTGCAAGATTGGTGAAAATCTGTTGTTCTGCCCCTGAACGAGGCAGTTAACCCACCCTTCCTATGCCGTCACTGAAAATAAGAATGTGTTCTGACTTGCCTCATTAAATAAAGGTATACATAAAAAAAAAAGATTTCCGATTGTTATGAAAACCTGAAATCGGCCCTAATTAATCAGCCATTCCGATTAATCGGTCGACCTCTAGTCTATATAAGGTCCCACAGTTGACAGTGCATGTCAGAGCAAAATCCAAGCCATGAGATAAAAGGAATTGTCCGTAGAGCTCCGAGACAGGATTGTGTCGAGGCACACATCTGAGGAAGGGTACCAAAACATTTATGCAGCATTGAAGGTCCCTAAGAACACAGTGGCCTTCATCATTCTTAAATGGAAGAAGATTGGAACCACCAAGACTCTTCCTAGAGCTGGCCGCCCGGCTAAACTGAGCAATCGAGGTAGAAGGGCCTTCTTCAGGGAGGTGATCAAGAACCCGATGGTCACTCTGACAGAGCTCTAGAGTTCCATTGTGGAGATGGGAGAACCTTCCAGAAGGATAACCATCTCTGCAGCACTCCACCAATTAGGCCTTTATGATAGATTGGCCGGATGTAAGCCTCTCCTCATTAAAAGGCAGCCTACTTGAAGTTTACCGAAAGGCACTTAAAGGACTCTTAGACAATAAGAAACAAGATTCTCTGGTCTGTTTGAAACCAAGATTAAACTCGTTGGCCAGAATGCCAAACGTCACTTCTGGAGGAAACCTGGCACCATCCCTACGGTGAAGCATGACCGGTGTTCAGCGGCAGGGGCTAGGAAACTAGTCAGGATCGAAGCAAAGATGAACGGAGCAAAGTACTGAGAGATCCTTAATGAAAACCTGCTCCAGAGCGCTCAGGACCTCAGACTGGGCCGAAGATTCACCTTCCAACAGGACAACGACCCTGAGTACACAGACAACACAACACAGGAGTGGCTTCGGGACAAGTCTCTGAATGTCCTTGAGTGGCCCAGCCAGAGCCCGGACTTGAACCCGATCAAACATCTCTGGAGAGACCTGAAAATATCTGTGTTGCAACGCTCCCCATCCAACCTGATAGAGTTTGAGAGGATCTGCAGAGAAGAATGGGAGAAACTCCCCAAATACAGGTGTGCCAAGCTTGCCAAAGGTGCTTCAATAATGTACTGAGTAAAGGGGTCTGAATACTTATGTAAATGTGATATTTCCGTTTTTTATTACGACTAAATTTACAAACATTTCTTAAAACCATTTTTTGTTTTGTCATTATGGGGTATTGTGTGTAGATTGATGAGGGAATCATTAAAACCTTTTTTTTAGAATAAGGCTGTAACGTAACAAAATGTGGAAAAAGGCAAGAGGTCTGAATACTTTCTGAGGGCACCATATGAAGAGGATAAAGTAGTAGGTAAACATTATTAACGTGACCAGCGTTCAGCAGCCTCTAAAGCCAGGTGGACACTACATGATTTTGGCCCTGATTTAGCTGTCGCGGACGTTCAATGACTGTATGACAAAATCCCCACGTCGTTGCCTACTCGAGGCTGCCGTCACCGACACTCTTTTAATGTGAGCAGGTCAGAGACGCATAATTTATGTCCAAATAGCTACTTTTGCTCAGAGACCCAACAAGCCAAAAAGATATCCTCCATATTGTGCTGTCAACAGAAGTCAGAAATAACATTATAAATATTCACTTACCTTTGATGATCTTCATCAGAATGCACTCCCAGGAATCCCAGTTCCACAATAAATGTTTGATTTGTTAGCTACTTTTGTTAGTGCGTTTTGTAAACAAATCCAAAGTCACGAAGCGTGTTCTCTAGTTGTAGATGAAATGTCAAAAAGTTCCGTTACAGTCCATAGAAACATGTCAAACGATGTATAGAATCAATCTTTAAGATGTTTTTAACATACATCTTCAATAATGTTCCAACCGGAGAATTCCTTTGTCTTCAGAAATGCAATGAAACGCGAGCTACCTCTCACGTGAACGAGCATCACGAGTTTGTGGCACTCTGCCAGAGCACTGACGCAAAGAGCCCTTATGAGCCCCTCCTTTACAGTAGAAGCCTCAAACAAGATTCTAAAGATGGTTGACATCTAGTGGAAGCCTTAGGAAGTGCAACATGACCAATATCCCACTGTATCTTCAATAGGGAATGAGTTGAATATCGAACAACCTCAGATTTCCCACTTCCTGGTTGGATTTTTCTCAGGTGTTTGCCTACCATATGAGTTCTGTTATACTCACAGACATCATTCAAACAGTTTTAGAAACTTCAGAGTGTTTTCTATCCAATACTAATAATAATATGCATATATTAGCAACTGGGACTGAGTAGCAGGCAGTTTACTCTGGGCACCTCTGGGCACCTTATTCATCCAAGCTACTCAATACTGCCCCCAGCCATAAGAAGTTAACTACAGCTCAGCGTTCAACACCATAGTGCCCTCAAAGTGCATCACTAAGCTAAGGACCCTGGGACTAAACACCTCCCTCTGCAACTGGATCCTGGACTTCTTGACGGGCCACCCCAGGTGGTAAAGGTAACAAAACATCTGCTACACTGATCCTTAACACGGTGGCCTCTCAGGGGTGCCTGCTCAGTCCTCAGTATTTTCCTGGCACCACTTCGCCAGGGCTCTCACCTCCTCCCTGTGGGCTGTTTCGCTGTTGTTGGTAACCAGGCCTACCACTGTTGTGTCATCAGCAAACTTGATGATTGAGTTGGACACGTAGTCATGGGTGAACAGGGAGTACAGGAGGGGGCTGAGCACGCATCCTTGTGGAGCCCCCGTGTTTCGGATCAGCGTGGTGGTGGAGTTGTTTTCTACCTTCACCACCTGGGGGCGGCCCATCAGGAAGTCCAGGACCCAGTTGCACAGGGAGGGGTTCAGACCCAGGGCCCTGAGCTTAGTGATGAGCTTTGAGGGCACTATGGTGTTGAATACACAGTGTATCCCCTTACACTGTGTATAAGACAGTAGTTTTGGAATTGTTAGTTAGATTACTTGTTGGTTATTACTGCATTGTCGGAACTAGAAGCACAAGCATTTCGCTACGCTCGCATTAACATCTGCTAACCATGTGTATGTGACAAATACAATTTGATTTGATTTGAATACTGAGCTGTAGTCGATGAACAGCATTCTTACATAGGTATTCCTCTTGTCCAGATGGGATAGGGCAGTGTGCAGTGTGATAGTGATTGCGTCTGCAGTGGACATATTGGGCCGTCTAGGGTGACAGGTAAGGTAGAGGTGATATGATCCTTAACAAGCCTCTCAAAGCACGTCATGATGACAGAAGTGAGTGCTACGGGGCGATAGTCATTTAGTTCAGTTACCTTCGCTTTTTTGAGTACAGGAACAGTGGTCGACATCTTGAAGCATGTGGGGACAGCAGACTGGGATAGGGAGAGATCACGTGATTATATCTTGCTGTGTGTGTTCTTGAGTGGGTGTGTGGTCTCTGATGAGTGTGTGTGTGTGTGTGTTTTACTGGCTGTCAGTACCTACAGTTGAAATGTTCACAAGACGGCCATTGTTGTTCAAACAGCCAGCAGCCTTCTCCTTGGCAACCGGAGCTGCAGCAGTAACCCACGGCAACTGTGGAACAGGGGGAGGAGTCAGGAAGTCATGCCGCAGCACAGAGGCCCCTCTCCAAAACACTGGCCTCAAGGTCTGTGTATAGTGTGTGTGTGTGTGTGTGTGTGTGTGTGTGTGTGTGTGTGTGTGTGTGTGTGTGTGTGTGTGTGTGTGTGTGTGTGTGTGTGTGTGTGTGTGTGTGTGTGTGTTTGTACTGTGCGTGTGCGTTCATGCGTGTGTGCACTCCTGGCTGCTCCCAGCTGTCGCTGTTGGTCACATGACCTGACTGAGGGGTGGCCATCAGCAGAAACAGGAAACTGCCTTGAAGAGAGAGAGAGAAAGAGGAAGGAGAAGAGTTGGGGGAAGGAAAAAAGGGTCAGGCAAAAGAGGAGAGGGAGTGAGGGAGGGGAAGGAGGAGATGGGGAGATGGAGGGAGAGGGAGGGGTGGTGGGGGATGAGGGGAGATGGATGGTGAGGGAGGCGTGGTGGGGGAGAAGGAGAAGAAGGGAGAGAGAGGTAGAGAGGTAGTGAGGAAGTGAGGTAGAGAGGTAGAGAGGTACTGAGGTATTGAGGGAGAGGTAGAGAGGTAGTGAGGTAGAGAGGTAGAGGGAGAGAGGTAGTGATGAAGTCAGGTAGAGAGGTAGAGAGGTAGTGAGGGAGAGAGGTAGTGAGGTAGTGAGGTAGAGAGGTAGAGGGAGAGAGGTAGAGAGGTAGTGAGGTAGAGAGGTAGTGAGGGAGAGAGGTAGTGAGGTAGTGAGGGAGAGAGGTAGTGAGGGAGAGAGGTAGTGAGGTAGTGAGGGAGAGAGGTAGTGAGGTAGTGAGGGAGAGAAGTAGTGAGGTAGTGAGGGAGAGAGGTAATGAGATAGTGAGGAAGAGAGGTAGTGAGGTAGTGAGGGAGAGAGGTAATGAGGTAGTGAGGGAGAGAGGTAGTGAGGTAGTGAAGGAGAGAGGTAGTGAAGGAGAGAGGTAGTGAGGGAGAGAGGTAATTGAGGGAGCGAGGTAGTGAGGGAGTGAGGGAGAGAGGGAGAGAGGTAGTGAGGTAGTGAGGGAGAGAGGTAGTGAGGGAGAGAGGTAGTGAGGTAGTGAGGTAGTGAGGTAGTGAGGGAGAGAGGTAGTGAGGGAGAGAGGTAGTGAGGTAGTGAGGGAGTTGGTAGTGAGATAGTGAGGGAGAGAGGTAGTGAGGGAGAGAGGTAGTGAGGTAGTGAAGGAGAGAGGTAGTGAGGTAGTGAGGGAGTTGGTAGTGAGGTAGTGAGGGAGAGAGGTAGTGAGGTAGTGAGGGAGAGAGGTAGTGAGGGAGAGAGGTAGTGAGGGAGAGAGGTAGTGAGGTAGTGAGGGAGAGAGATAGTGAGGGAGAGAGGTAGTGAGGGAGAGAGGTAGTGAGGTAGTGAGGGAGAGAGGTAGTGAGGTAGTGAGGGAGTTGGGAGTGAGGTAGTGAGGGAGAGAGGTAGTGAGGGAGTTGGGAGTGAGGGAGAGAGGTAGTGAGGTAGTGAGGGAGTTGGTAGTGAGGTAGTGAGGGAGTTGGTAGTGAGGGAGAGAGGGAGAGAGGTAGTGAGGTAGTGAGGGAGAGAGGTAGTGAGGTAGTGATGTAGTGAGGTAGTGAGGGAGTTGGTAGTGAGGTAGTGAGGGAGAGAGGTAGTGAGGGAGAGAGGTAGTGAGGTAGTGAGGGAGATAGGTAGTGAGGTCGTGAGAGAGAGGTAGTCAGGGAGCGAGGTAGTGAGGTAGTGAGGGAGTTGGTAGTGAGGTAGTGAGGGAGAGAGGTAGTGAGGGAGAGAGGTAGTGAGGTAGTGAGGGAGATAGGTAGTGAGGTCGTGAGAGAGAGAGGTAGTCAGGGAGCGAGGTAGTGAGGTAGTGAGAGAGAGGGAGAGAGGTAGTGAGGTAGTGAGGGAGTTGGTAGTGAGGTAGTGAGGGAGAGAGGTAGTGAGGGAGAGAGGTAGTGAGGTAGTGAGGTAGTGAGGGAGTTGGCAGTGAGGTAGTGAGGGAGAGAGGTAGTGAGAGAGAGAGGTAGTGAGGGAGAGAGGGAGAGAGGGAGAGAGGTAGTGAGGGAGAGAGGTAGTGAGGTAGTGAGGGAGAGAGGTAGTGAGGGAGAGAGGTAGTGAGGGAGAGGTAGTGAGGTAGTGAGAGAGAGGGAGTGAGGTAGTGAGGTAGTGAGGGAGAGAGGTAGTGAGGGAGAGAGGTAGTGAGGGAGAGAGGTAGTGAGGTAGTGAGGGAATTGGTAGTGAGGGAGAGAGGTAGTGAGGTAGTGAGGGAGAGAGGTAGTGAGGTAGTGAGGGAGAGAGGTAGTGAGGTAGTGAGGTATTGAGGGAGAGAGGTAGTGAGGTAGTGAGGGAGTTGGGAGTGAGGTAGTGAGGGAGAGAGGTAGTGAGGTAGTGAGGGAGAGAGGTAGTGAGGTAGTGATATAGTGAGGTAGTGAGGGAGTTGGTAGTGAGGTAGTGAGGGAGAGAGGTAGTGAGGGAGATAGGTAGTGAGGTCGTGAGAGAGAGAGGTAGTCAGGGAGCGAGGTAGTGAGGTAGTGAGGGAGTTGGTAGTGAGGGAGAGAGGTAGTGAGGGAGAGAGGTAGTGAGGTAGTGAGGGAGATAGGTAGTGAGGTCGTGAGAGAGAGAGAGGTAGTCAGGGAGCGAGGTAGTGAGGTAGTGAGGGAGATAGGTAGTGAGGTAGTGAGGGAGAGAGGTAGTGAGAGAGAGAGGGAGAGAGGTAGTGAGGTAGTGAGAGAGAGAGGTAGTGAGGGAGAGAGGTAGTGAGGTAGTGAGGGAGAGAGGTAGTGAGGTAGTGAGAGAGAGAGAGAGAGAGAGAGAGAGAGAGAGAGAGAGAGAGAGAGAGAGAGAGAGAGAGAGAGAGAGTGAGAGAGAGAGAGAGAGAGGTAGTGAGGGAGAGAGGTAGTAAGGTAGTGAGGGAATTGGTAGTGAGATAGTGAGGGAGAGAGGTAGGGAGGTAGTGAGGGAGTGAGGGAGAGAGGGAGAGAGGTAGTGAGGGAGAGAGGTAGTGAGGTAGTGAGGGAGAGAGGTAGTGAGGGAGAGAGGTAGTGAGGGAGAGAGGTAGTGAGGTAGTGAGGTAGTGAGGGAGTTGGTAGTGAGATAGTGAGGTAGTGAGGTAGTGAGGGAGAGAGGTAGTGAGGGAGTGAGGTAGTGAGGGAGAGAGGTGGTGAGGTAGTGAGGGAGTTGGTAGTGAGGTAGTGAGGGAGAGAGGTAGTGAGGTAGTGAGGGAGAGAGGTAGTGAGGTAGTGAGGGAGTTGGTAGTGAGGTAGTGAGGTAGTGAGGGAGTGAGGGAGTGAGGGAGTTGGTAGTGAGGTAGTGAGGGAGTTGGTAGTGAGGTAGTGAGGTAGTGAGGTAGTGAGGGAGAGAGGTAGTGAGGGAGAGAGGTAGTGAGGTAGTGAGGGAGAGAGGTAGTGAGGTAGTGAGGGAGAGAGGGAGAGAGGTAGTGAGGGAGTTGGTAGTGAGGTAGTGAGGTAGTGAGGTAGTGAGGGAGAGAGGTAGTGAGGGAGTTGGTAGTGAGGTAGTGAGGTAGTGAGGGAGTTGGCAGTGAGGTAGTGAGGGAGAGAGGTGGTGAGGGAGTTGGTAGTGAGGTAGTGAGGGAGTTGGTAGTGAGGTAGTGAGGGAGTGAGGGAGTGAGGGAGTTGGTAGTGAGGTAGTGAGGGAGTTGGTAGTGAGGTAGTGAGGTAGTGAGGGAGAGAGGTAGTGAGGGAGAGAGGTAGTGAGGTAGTGAGGGAGAGAGGTAGTGAGGTAGTGAGGGAGAGAGGGAGAGAGGTAGTGAGGTAGTGAGGGAGTTGGTAGTGAGGTAGTGAGGTAGTGAGGTAGTGAGGGAGAGAGGTAGTGAGGGAGTTGGTAGTGAGATAGTGAGGTAGTGAGGGAGAGAGGTAGTGAGGTAGTGAGGTAGAGAGGTAGTGAGGGAGTGAGGTAGTGAGGTAGTGAGGTAGTGAGGGAGAGAGGTAGTGAGGTAGTGATATAACTACAGCATGTAGGTTCCTGCAGAAAAAAAACATTACGGAGAGAGAAGAGAGGGGAGATTAGCCCTTTTATACACTTCCCCCTACACCCTACACCCTAGCCCCAAGCTTTTATACACTTTCCCCTACACCCTACACCCTAGCCCCTAGCTTTTATACACTTTCCCCTACACCTTACACCCTAGCCCCTAGCTTTTATACACTTCCTCCTACACCTTACACCCTACACCCTAGCCCCTAGCTTTTATACACTTCCTCCTACACCTTACACCCTACACCCTAGCCCCTAGCTTTTATACACTTCCTCCTACACCTTACACCCTACACCCTAGCCCCTAGCTTTTATACACTTCCTCCTACACCTTACACCCTACACCCCCTAGCCCCTAGCTTTTATACACTTCCTCCTACACCTTACACCCTACACCCTAGCCCCTAGCTTTTATACACTTCCTCCTACACCTTACACCCTACACCCTAGCCCCTAGCTTTTATACACTTCCCCCTACACCCTACACCCTAGCCCCTAGCTTTTATACACTTTCCCCTACACCCTAGCCCCTAGCTTTTATACACTTCCTCCTACACCTTACACCCTACACCCTAGCCCCTAGCTTTTATACACTTCCCCCTACACCCTACACCCTAGCCCCTAGCTTTTATACACTTTCCCCTACACCCTAGCCCCTAGCTTTTATACACTTCCTCCTACACCTTACACCCTACACCCTAGCCCCTAGCTTTTATACACTTCCCCCTACGCCCTAAACCCTACACCCGACACCCAAGCTTTTATATACTTCCCTCCTAGCCCCTACGCCCTACACCCTAGTCCCTAGCTTTTATACACTTCCCCCTACACCCTACACCCTAGCCCCTAGCTTTTATACTCTTCCCCTACACCCTAGCCCCTACACCCTAGCCCCTAGCTTTTATATACTTCCCCCCTAGCCCCTACACCCTAGCCCCTACACCCAAGCTTTTATATACTTCCCCCCTAGCCCCTACACCCTAGCCCCTAGCTTTTATATACTTCCCCCCTAGCCCCTACACCCTAGCCCCTAGCTTTTATATACTTCCCCCTAGCCCCTACACCCTAGCCCCTACACCCTAGCCCCTAGCTTTTATATACTTCCCCCTAGCCCCTACACCCTACCCTAGCCCCTAGATTTTATATACTTCCCCCTAGCCCCTACACCCTAGCCCCTACACCCTAGCCCCTAGCTTTTATATACTTCCCCCTAGCCCCTACACCCTAGCCCCTACCTTTTATATACTTCCCCCTAGCCCCTACACCCTAGCCCCTACACCCTAGCCCCTAGCTTTTATATACTTCCCCCTAGCCCCTACACCCTAGCCCCTAGCTTTTATATACTTTCCTCCTAGCCCCTACACCCTAGTACCTAGCGTTTATATACTTCCCCCCTAGCCTCTACACCCTAGCCCCTAGCTTTTATATACTTTCCTCCTAGCCCCTACACCCTAGTACCTAGCGTTTATATACTTCCGCCCTAGCCCCTACACCCTAGCCCCTAGCTTTTATATACTTCCCCCTAGCCCCTACACCCTAGTACCTAGCGTTTATATACTTCCCCCTAGCCTCTACACCCTAGCCCCTAGCTTTTATATACTTTCCTCTTTCCTCCTAGCCCCTACACCCTAGTACCTAGCGTTTATATACTTCCCCCCTAGCCCCTACACCCTAGCCCCTAGCTTTTATACACTTCCCCCTACACCCTACACCCTAGCCCCTAGCCCCTAGCTTTTATACACTTTCCCCTACACCCTATAGCCCCTAGCTTTTATACACTTCCTCCTACACCTTACACCCTACACCCTAGCCCCTAGCTTTTATACACTTCCCCCTACACCCTACACCCTAGCCCCTAGCTTTTATACACTTTCCCCTACACCCTAGCCCCTAGCTTTTATACACTTCCTCCTACACCTTACACCCTACACCCTAGCCCCTAGCTTTTATACACTTCCCCCTACGCCCTAAACCCTACACCCGACACCCGAGCTTTTATATACTTCCCTCCTAGCCCCTACGCCCTACACCCTAGTCCCTAGCTTTTATACACTTCCCCCTACACCCTACACCCTAGCCCCTAGCTTTTATACACTTCCCCTACACCCTATCCCCTACACCCTAGCCCCTACACCCTAGCCCCTAGCTTTTATATATTTCCCCCCTAGCCCCTACACCCTACCCCTAGCCCCTACACCCAAGCTTTTATATACTTCCCCCCTAGCCCCTACACCCTAGCCCCTAGCTTTTATATACTTCCCCCCTAGCCCCTACACCCTAGCCCCTACACCCTAGCCCCTAGCTTTTATATACTTCCCCCCTAGCCCCTACACCCTAGCCCCTACACCCTAGCCCCTACCTTTTATATACTTCCCCCTAGCCCCTACACCCTAGCCCCTACACCCTAGCCCCTAGCTTTTATATACTTCCCCCTAGCCCCTACACCCTAGCCCCTAGCTTTTAAATACTTTCCTCCTAGCCCCTACACCCTAGTACCTAGCGTTTATATACTTCCCCCCTAGCCTCTACACCCTAGCCCCTAGCTTTTATATACTTTCCTCCTAGCCCCTACACCCTAGTACCTAGCGTTTATATACTTCCCCCCTAGCCCCTACACCCTAGCCCCTAGCTTTTATATACTTCCCCCCTAGCCCCTACACCCTAGCCCCTAGCTTTTATATACTTCCCCCCTAGCCCCTACACCCTAGCCCCTAGCTTTTATATACTTCCACCCTAGCCCCTACACCCTAGCCCCTAGCTTTTATATACTTCCCCCTAGCCCCTACACCCTAGCCCCTACACCCTAGTACCTAGCATTTATATACTTCCCCCTCGCCCCTACACCCTAGCCTCTATCTTTTATATACTTCCCCCTAGCCCCTATACCCTAGCCCCTACACCCTAGTACCTAGCTTTTATATACTTCCCCGCTAGCCCCTACACCCTAGTATCTAGCTTTTATATACTTCCCCCCTAGCCCCTACACCCTAGTACCTAGCTTTTATTGTTTATTTCACATTATATATTCACTTTATATATTATCTACCTCACTTGCTTTGGCAATGTTAACACATGTTTCCCATGCCAATAAAGCCCTTGAATTGAATTGAATTCAATTGACAGAAAGAGGGGGAGAGGGAGAGAGGGGGAGAGAGAGAGAGGGGGGGAGAGAGAGAGAGGGAGAGAGAGAGAGAGAGGAGAGAGAGAGAGAGAGAGAGAGAATGAGAGGGAGAGAGATAAATATTGATGATGAGAGAGAGAGGTGAGAGATAGAGAGAGAGAGAGAAACAGACAGACAGACAGACCGACCGACCGACCGTAAAGGTGACCGAAGTCAAATGTCTACTGTTAGCTGATGATCTGGTGGTTCTGTCTCCAACCAAGGAGGGCCTACAGCAGCACCTAGATATTCTGCACAGATTCTGCCAGACCTGGACCCTGACAGTAAATCTCAGTAAGGACCACGAATACAAATTCTATCTAGACACCGTTGCCCTAGAGCACACAAAAAACTATACATACCTCGGCCTAAACATCAGCGCCACGGGTAACTTCCACAAAGCTGTGAACGATCTGAGAAACAAGACAAGAAGGGCCTTCTATTCCATCAAAAGGAACATAAAATTTGACATACCAGTTAGGATCTGGCAAAAAAATACTTAAATCAGTTATAGAACCCATTTCCCTTTATGGTTGTGAGGTCTGGGTTCTGCTCACCAACCAAGATTTCACAAAATGGGACAAGCACCAAATTGAGACTCCGCATGCTGAATTCTGAAAAAATATCCTCTGTGTACAACGTAGAACACTAAATAATGCATGCAGAGCAGAATTAGGCCGATAACCACTAATTAGAAAAATCCAGAAAAGAGCCGTTAAATTCTACAACCACCTAAAAGGAAGTGATTCCCAAACCTTCCATAACAAAGCCATCACCTACAGAGAGATGAACCTGGAGAAGAGTCCCCTAAGCAAGCTGGTCCTGGGGCTCTGTTCACAAACACAAACAGACCCCACAGAGCCCCAGGACAGCAGCACAATTAGACCGAACCAAATCATGAGAAAACAAAAAAGATAATTACTTGACTCAATGGAAAGAATTTACAAAAGAACAGAGTAAACTAGAATGTTATTTGTCCCTAAACAGAAAGTACACAGTGGCAGAATACCTGACCACTGTGACTGACCCAAACTTAAGGAAAGCTTTGACAATGTACAGACTCAGTGAGCATAGACTTGTTATTGAGAAAGGCCGCCGTAGGCAGACATGGC
>NC_060181.1:10849163-10886663 GCF_021184085.1 Oncorhynchus gorbuscha | reverse complement strand
TCCGGTCGACCTCGCTTCCCCTGCCAGCTACGAAAGTCCTCCCGCATCCGCCGATCCACCGAGGATGGAGAGAGGAGGGGAGGGAGGGAGAGCGAGAGGGAAGAGGAAATGGCAGAAGAGGAAGAAGAGGAGGAGAAAGAGAGGGTGAGTGTACATGTAAAGGTTGAGCGCCCCACAGTGGAGGAGGGTTTACCTGCAACCTCGAAGCCTGCTGACTCAGCTGTACCTGTAGCACCACGCCCTTCATCACACCCTTCAACACGCCCTACACCACACCCCACCTCTCACTACGCCCCCCGGCCAGCGCCCAAACCCAGAACTTCAACCAAACCCCAACCTAGACCTTCAACCAACGCCAAACCAAAAGCCCAACCCAGACCATCGATTAAAGCCTCGCCCAAATCCTCGCCCAGACCAGCGAACAATCCCAGACCAGCGACCAATCCCAGACCAGCAACCAATCCCAGACCAGCAACCAATCCCAGACCAGCAACCAATCCCAGACCGGCAACCAATCCCAGACCTGCGACCAATCCCAGACCAGCAACCAATCTTTCGCCTTGTCCATCGACCAATACCGTGCCCCAGCCGACAGTGAAGAAGGAGGTGCCTGATGATCTAGTTCCTCCCACTAAACAGAAACGGCGGTTCGTTGGTGTGAGTTCAAGTTTCAGCATATTATTACCCACAAAGCAGTCAAAACAACCCAGAAGCCATGTTGTTATTTCATTGTCTGACATCAACCAGATTTTAACCAGGAAAATAAGGGTTATAAAATATTGTTTTTTATTGTGTTTGTTTTTGTCTGTTTCCCAGGTGAGGCGTATCGTGGTGAAGGTGGCTCGTATCCCGGTCAACCTCAGCCGACGCCAAAAGAGCTACAAGATTTCCTCCATGGAGACCATTGTCGGACCGGAGAGGGGCGGGGCCAGTGGAGAGGGAGGGTTGGAGGGAGCAGAGGGGGTGACATCGGTGGTCCGAGAGCCAACTGCGCTCCTTCGCATGAAGAACAATGGGAAGAATGTGATGGTCATGTTCCCGCCTGGAGAACTCCCGGTGATCCTGAAACGCAGACGTGGCCGACCTCCCAAACAGGTTGTACCGGGAATGCCGGATAAAACAGGTGGGAATTTCGCCGTTGCCAGTGGGAACGGCGAGCCCAAGAAACCTCGTCGGCGCCGGCGGGCCAAGCTTCCATCTCCGCAACCGTCGTACGTGAACGACACCAACGACGTGAAGACGGAGTACGGAGACGTTCTGTCCAAACTGGCGTTCCTAAACCACCAAACGCCTGCCACCGGCCGCTGCTCTCCACCACGCTGCTGGACACCCAGCGAACCGGATAGCTTTCACACGCCGTCCAACAACCCTGGGATCTCCGCCCTGCTCCACCGACTCACAGGGTTCAGACGCAGGGGAGGGAGAGGTGGTGGCGTAGGGGGCAGGGGAGGAGGAGCAGGAGGGGCTGGGTGTGAGAGCTTCAAGAGCTCCTTCAGTGACTTCTTCGAGACGATCGGGAAGAAAAGGAAAGTGACCCCTGCTCTGTCAGAACCAGGGTTACCCAAGAAACGAGGGAAGGGTGGGGGAGGCAGGGGAGGAGGGATTGCAGGGGGGGAGATGGGGGCTGGAGGTGAGGGGTGGAAGCCGATGAGAAAACGACGCTCCTGCAAGAATGGGGTTTTGAAAGGGGAGGCAGGAGGACAGCTGGAGCAAGACTGGTCTAATGGTGGAGGTGTCTGGGAGGATGACCGGGGAGGGGAGAGGGAGAGAGGGCCGGGGGCGTACCAGGCCTGTGGCTCCCTGAGGGGGGACTTCCTGCCCTGTGAGGGGGGAAGAGCAGGTGCATACGGCAGTCCTGGGGGCAGCAGAGAAGGTGGAGGTGGTGATGAAGTGCAGGGTTTGTTCGCTGGATATTTTCGCTCCCTGCTCGACTCAGACGACTCCTCCGACCTCCTGGATATCTCCTCCTCTCGGCCTGACCCCAGGAAACCTCCTCCCACCCCGGGCTACGACTCCTCCAGCACTGCCCCCGGCCCAGGTTCTCGCTGGTCCCCAGCCTTCCCCAAGCGCAGCCCCAAAGGAGAGGCAAGGGAGAACCAATCCCAGGTCTCTTCGTCCTCCTC
This sequence comes from Oncorhynchus gorbuscha, assembly GCF_021184085.1. Classification (NCBI taxonomy): domain Eukaryota; kingdom Metazoa; phylum Chordata; class Actinopteri; order Salmoniformes; family Salmonidae; genus Oncorhynchus; species Oncorhynchus gorbuscha. The sequence continues at coordinate 10,884,540 of NC_060181.1, read as the reverse complement.
TTCCAGACCTCCATACAGCTACTACCTTTCCCAGAACTCCCCCACCACTTCCTCCTTCCCCAAGTCCACCCCTCCCTCCCTCTCTCTGCCTCGCTCTCCCAGTTCCCCCCATCCCTCCTCCTACGGTCACTACCCGTCCGGCTATTCCTCCTCCTCTCCTGCGGGGGGCAGTGCAGCACCACAGAGACCCACAGACTGCAGCTTTGCAGCCTACGGGGCAGCAGGGCTGGATAAGGCCTCCACAGTCCCCCCCGTGGGCCAGGGTCAGATGGGCTATTCCAATTTTTCCAAGCGTGGATATGGGGGCTACCCTGGGCAGGTTGGACCATCCTCTCCAGGGGAAGGGGGGTATATGGCCATGGCCAAGAACAACCCCTTCCATTCCTCATCATCTCCAGAGGGTTACAGACACTACCCCTCCAACCAGTGGAACTGCAAGTAAGTAGCTTCAGGTCTAAATTGTCTGGAACCACAGAGTTTGGATTAGAGTACAATCCTACCCTAACTTCTTCTATAGGGGTATGTGTTTGAGATACATAACACCATAACACTAAATCCCTGATCTAAATAAGTAAATTTTGGGTCCTAAATAAGTACTTTCCTAAAGCCCTTCACCAACTGTGCAGTTTTAAATAAACAGAGTGAATAAAATGTGCTGTGTGTTGCAGGCAGGGCTCCAGTGGCTGGGCGTGGGACAGTCTGGCTCATCATTATCCAGGAGGCTACAGTGACTACGTGACCCCAGGCCCCAGCGAGCCCAAAGACATCCTGGACATCTCTAACTACACCCCACAAAAGGCCAAGCGACAACCCTTCCTCGAGAGCCTATCAGAGTCCTCCTCTGACTCATCCCACCTGGGGGTCACCGGGTCAGGAGGCGGGGTCAGTACCGGAGGTGGGGGCGGAGGCTCGGGTTCAGGTTCCGGAGGTGGGGCTTACAGGCAGGGTGGAGGCAGGGAGTCTCTGCCTATTGGTGGAGAGGGAGGTCAAGGCCAGTCCAGCCTATCAAGTCTGGAGAAGTTAATGATGGACTGGCATGAGAGCGCCTCAGGCCCCTCTTACAACTGGAGCCAGAACGTTCTCTTCCAGGGGCAGGGAAAGCCCGGGCGGGGGCGCAGGAAACGGAATGCTGCCGAACCCCAAATGGAAAAGGAGGGGGGTGGTGGACCAGGACCGGAGCCCCCCCCAGACTCTCCCACCAGCCCCCCAGCCCAGACACAGTCCCACACCTCAACCCAGGGCTCTGGTGCCAAACGCAGTGGGATTGGGGGGCGGCAGGGCAGGGGGGTGAGGGGAGGCAGGGGACGGCTGTGCCCGTCCCCAAGAGAACGCCCCCAAGGGGGGAAGAAGGGTAAGGCTGCTGGGGGTGGGGATGGAGGAGGAGGGGTACTGCTCAGGGGGTTGTTCCAGGAAGGCCTTGACTACTTCAGTGGAGACAGCAGCAGCCTCTCCCCCTCCCTACTCCTGCACTACACCTTGGTTACCCCCGAGCCCTGTGAGTACCCCTCCCCAACTCCTTACTCCGCCCACCCCTCCACCCCGTCCTCAGAGGAGCGTTACCCAACCCTCTTCCCTGGCGAGGCCTCATCCTCCTCTCTCTCCCCTGGAATGAACTCTACATCCTCCTCCTATCCTCCCAAACTATCCCCCGCCCCCAGCCCTACCACCCACCTCTCACCCCTGCTCCTCCCCCTCCTCCTTCTCCCCGTCCTGCTCCCAATCGCCACGGTTACTGGCCCACTGTGGAACAGCACTGAGCCCCCCCTATCGTAACCCGGCAACCATGTCCAAGGACCATTTCACCTCCCAGTATGATTCTCCCAGCTGCTGTAGCTCCCCTTGTTGGTACAGCGGGGCATCGCTCAGTGGCAGCACCAGCCCTCACACTAACACACACAACGCTACACACACACACACTAACACACACGACAATGCACACGTACACGCTAATGTGAACCCTCATGCTAGCCCTAACAATCATCCTGATCCTAACGCTTCTGCACACCCACACACCAACACACACCCACATACCAACACACACCCACACACCAACACACCGACACACACCAACACACACCCAAATCCCAACCCTCACGCAAACATGAGCCCGCACACACACTCCAACCCCAACACTAACCCTCACACGCACAACAACCCCCATAGCAACAAACACCCGCACACCAACACACACCACCTCCATTCAAACCACAACCAACATTTTCACCCCCACACTCACACTCATCCTAACATGTATACAAAGCCCACCCTACACACCAGCCCCCACCCCCCCCCACCCCAACCCTAACCTCTCCCCCACTCCCACCCCAACCCTAACCTCTCTCCTCTCCCTCACCCCCACCCCAACCCTAACCTCTCCCCTCACCCCAACACTAACCTCTCAACACACCCCCACCCCAACCCTAACCTCTCCCCTCTCCCTCTCCCCAACCCTAACCTCTCCCCTCTCCCTCACCCCCACCCCAACCCTAACCTCTCCCCTCACCCCAACCCTAACCTCTCCCCTCACTCCCACCCCAACCCCCTGCTTTACGAGGAGCGGCCCTCTCACAGCACGATGCCCCCCATGGACCCCCCACCCCCACAAACGGGACCTGCCCCCCACCTCACCTCGGGGCTAAGGTCAGCCCCCTGCAACTTTCCCCGTACCCCTCCCCCACCACAAGCCCCCAGGCCTCCTTGCCCCATTCTGAGGACATGGGCTACCCCCGTGCCCTGGGATGCACCCTCTCTACCCCCCACAGCCCCCACCTAGAGGAGGAGGAGTGCTCTGTCAGCTTCTAGACACCCCCAGCGATGACAGCTTCAGTGTCACCAGCCTGTAGGCACAGGTAAGACACTAGATGCCACCTATTTTGACATTTATAAACATCTGTTAAGGTAATTAAGGTAACAATCACATCATAATTCCAGTTTCTCTCTCTCTGTCTCTCTCTCTGTCTCTCTCTCTCTCTCTCTCTCTGTCTCTCTCTCTCTGTCTCTCTTTCTGTGTCTCTCTCTCTCTGTCTCTCTCTCTCTGTCTCTCTCTCTGTCTCTCTCTCTCTCTCTCTGTGTCTCTCTCTCTCTGTCTCTCTCTCCATCTTTCTCTGTCTCTCTCTTTCTGTGTCTCTCTCTCTCTGTCTCTCTTTGTCTCTCTCTCTCTGTCTCTCTCTCTCTTTGTCTCTCTCTCTTTGTCTCTCTCTCTCTGTCTCTCTCTCTCTCTGTCTCTGTCTCTCTCTCGCTCTCTCTCTCTCTGTCTGTCTCTCTCTCAATTCAATTCAATTCAATTCAAGGGGCTTTATTGGCATGGGAAACATGTTAACATTGCCAAAGCAAGTGAGGTAGATAATATACAAAAGTTAAATAAACAATAAAAATTAACAGTAAACATTACACACACAGAAGTGTCAAAACAATAAAGACATTACAAATGTCATACAGTGTTTTAACAATGTACAAATGGTTAAAGGCCACAAGTTAAAATAAATAAGCATAAATATGGGTTGTATTTACAATGGTGTTTGTTCTTCACTGGTTGCCCTTTTCTCGTGGCAACAGGTCACAAATCTTGCAGCTGTGATGGCACACTGTGGAATTTCACCCAGTAGATATGGGAGTTTATCAAAATTGGATTTGTTTTGGAATTCTTTGTGGATCTGTGTAATCTGAGGGAAATATGTCTCTCTAAGATGGTCATACATTGGGCAGGAGGTTAGGAAGTGCAGCTCAGTTTCCACCTCATTTTGTGGGCAGTGAGCACATAGCCTGTCTTCTCTTGAGAGCCATGTCTGCCTACAGCGGCCTTTCTCAATAGCAAGGCTATGCTCACTGACTCTGTACATAGTCAAAGCTTTCCTTAATTTTGGGTCAGTCACAGTGGTCAAGTACTCTGCCGCTGTGTACTCTCTGTTTAGGGCCAAATAGCATTCTTGTTTGCTCAGTTTTTTTGTTAATTCTTTCCAATGTGTCAAGTAATTATCTTTTTGTTTTCTCATGATTTGGTTGGGTCTAATTGTGCTGCTGTCCTGGGGCTCTGTAGGGTGTGTTTGTGTTTGTGAACAGAGCCCCAGGACCAGCTTGCTTAGGGGACTCTTCTCCATGTTGATCTCTCTGTAGGTGATGGCTTTGTTATGGAAGGTTTGGGAATCGCTTCCTTTTAGGTGGTTATAGAATTTAACGGCTCTTTTCTGGATATTGATAATTAGTGTGTATCGGCTTAATTCTGCTCTGCATGCATTATTCAGTGTTTTACGTTGTACACGGAGGATATTTTTGCAGAATTCTGCCTGCAGTCTCAATTTGGTGTTTGTCCCATTTTGTGAAGTCTTGGTCGGTGAGCGGACCCCAGACCTCACAACCATAAAGGGCAATGGGCTCTATGACTGATTCAAGTATTTTTAGCCAAATAATTGGTATGTTGAAATTTATGTTCCTTTTGATGGCATATAATTCCCTTCTTGCCTTGTCTCTCAGATCGTTCACAGCTTTGTGGAAGTTACCTGTGGCACTGATGTTTAGGCCAAGGCATGTATAGTTTTTTGTGTGCTCTAGGGCAACAGTGTCTAGATGGAATTTGTATTTGTGGTCCTGGTGACTGGACCTTTTTTGGAACACCATTATTTTGGTCTTACTGAGATTTACTGTCAGGGCCCAGGTCTGACAGAATCTGTGCAAAAGATATAGGTGCTGCTGTAGGCCCTCCTTGGTTGGTGACAGAAGCACCAGATCATCAGCAAACAGCAGACATTTGACTTCGGATTCTTGTAGGGTGAGGCCCGGTGTTGTAGACTTTTCTAGTGCCCGCGCCAATTCATTGATGTATTGAAGAGGGTGGGGCTTAAGCTGCATCCCTGTCTCACCCCACGACCCTGTGTGAAGAAATGTGTGTGTTTTTTGCCAATTTTAACCGCACACTTGTTGTTTGTGTACATGGATTTTATAATGTTGTATGTTTTACCCCCAACACCACTTTCCATCAGTTTGTATAGCAGACCCTCATGCCAAATTGAGTCGAAGGCTTTTTTGAAATCAACAAAGCATGAGAAGATTAGGGTGTGCAGAGTGAATACATGGTCTGTTGTACGGTAATTTGGTAAAAAGCCAATTTGACATTTGCTCAGTACATTGTTTTCATTGAGGAAATGTACGAGTCTGTTAATGATAATGCAGAGGATTTTCCCAAGGTGACTGTTGACGCGTATTGGGGTCAAATTTGACTCCACTTTTGTGGATTGGGGTGATCAGTCCTTGGTTCCTTGGTTCCAAATATTGGGGAAGATGCCAGAGCTAAGGATGATGTTAAAGAGTTGTAGTATAGCCAATTGGAATTTGTTGTCTGTATATTTGATCATTTCATTGAGGATACCATCAACACCACTGGCCTTTTTGGGTTGGAGGGTTTTTATTTTGTCCTGTAACTCATTCAATCTCTCTCTCTCTCTGTCTCCCTCTCTCTCTCTCTCTCCCTGTCTGTCTCTCTCTCTCTCTCTCTCTTACAGGTGTATTAAATCTCAACCCTTTTCAGATTTCTACACTTTTTTTAAGGAGAGACTTTCAGAACAAGATAAAGGACGATCATTTATCTGCCAGCTCTGGAGAGTAGAGCTTTAGTTCTCCAGCTATGACAATCACACACACACACACACACACACACACACACACACACACACACACACACACACACACACACACACACACACACACACACACACACACACACACACACACACACACACACACACACACACACACACACACACACACACACACACACACAGCTGGAAAGAGGGAGTGACAGAATCTGAGGCTGAACCGAGAGGCTGAGCCTTTCCCTAACCCTAAACCCTACACCCCACACCCTAAACCCTACACCCTGCTCTTTGTGTGTTCTATCGGAGGGAAGTGAACTACGGCATCAGCTCTTGAATTACCAGCATCTGTACAAAGACTCCAACTCACAGACCCATAATCTCACCACAACAATGAAACAATGGCAGGACAACGTTACTAACGTTCCATCAACAACGCTACGACAACGCTACGACAACGTTCCATCAGCTTTCTCTGTCGTTTTGCCATGGTTTCTGCTCCGATGGAAGGACTGCAGTATGGAGACTACATCCTGTGTTCTGATGGAAGGACTGCAGTATGGAGACTACATCCTGTGTTCTGATAGAAGGACTGCAGTATGGAGACTACATCCTGTGTTCTGATGGAAGGACTGCAGTATGGAGACTACATCCTGTGTTCTGATGGAAGGACTGCAGTATGGAGACTACATCCTGTGTTCTGATAGAAGGACTGCAGTATGGAGACTACATCCTGTGTTCTGATGGAAGGACTGCAGTATGGAGACTACATCCTGTGTTCTGATAGAAGGACTGCAGTATGGAGACTACATCCTGTGTTCTGATGGAAGGACTGCAGTATGGAGACTACATCCTGTGTTCTGATAGAAGGACTGCAGTATGGAGACTACATCCTGTGTTCCACTGTTTTTACTACGAAGGAAAGAGACCCAGGACACTCTGACCCCAAAAAGACTGGCACGTGTGTGTATTTGTGTATGTGTGTGTGTGTGTGTGTGTGTGTGTGTGTGTGTGTGTGTGTGTGTGTGTGTGTGTGTGTGTGTGTGTGTGTGTGTGTGTGTGTGTGTGTGTGTGTGTGTGTGTGTGTGTGTGTGTGTGTGTGTGTGACCACGCGGATGGACTTCTTTGTGTGTGTGTGTGTGTGTGTGTGTGTGTGTGTGTGTGTGTGTGTGTGTGTGTGTGTGTGTGTGTGTGTGTGTGTGTGTGTGTGTGTGTGTGTGTGTGTGTGTGTGTGTGTGTGTGTGTGTGTGTGTGTGTGTGTTTGGGGTCTAAAGGGGTGGAGCTCTGAATCTGATAGGGTGGTATGATTGAACAGAGCTTCTCTCCTTTCATTTACTCTCTCCCTTCTTTTTTTCTGTGGTCTCGTGTTGTTTGGTGGTTTTTGTGATGAACAGTTGTGTATCTGTCTGTTAAAATCATGATGTATCTATGGTGCCAATATTGAAATACACTCTGATCTGGCCATTGGTAAACCTGCCTGGACTCCTAATGCTTTATAGGGCAGGGGGAGGTGTGTGTGTGTGTGTGTGTGTGTGTGTGTGTGTGTGTGTGTGTGTGTGTGTGTGTGTGTGTGTGTGTGTGTGTGTGTGTGTGTGTGTGTGTGTGTGTGTGTGTGTGTGTGTGTGTGTGTGTGTGTGTGTGTGTGTGTGTGTGTGTGTGTGAGCTCCTTGGTATTCAGCGCTGTAGCAGAAAGAGAGTTCAGATAGGGACATGGCTGGGGGAAAGATGGCGTGAGAGAGGGAGGGAGGGAGGGAGGGAGTGAGAGGGAGGGAGGGAGGGAGAGAGTGGAGAGGGAGGGAGGGAGGGAGGGAAGGTGGGAGAGAGTGGAGAGAGAGGGAGGGAGGGAGTGAGAGAAGGTGGGAGAGAGTGGAGAGAGAGGGAGGGAGGGAGTGAGAGAGAGAGGAGGAGAGAGTGGAGAGAGAGGGAGGGAGGGAGTGAGAGATGGTGGGAGAGAGGGAGGGAGGGAGTGAGAGAAGGTGGGAGAGAGTGGAGAGAGAGGGAGGGAGGGAGTGAGAGAGAGAGGAGGAGAGAGTGGAGAGAGAGGGAGGGAGGGAGGGAGTGAGAGATGGTGGGAGAGAGTTGAGAGAGAGGGAGGGAGGGAGTGAGAGATGGTGGGAGAGAGTGAAGAGGGAGGGAGGGAGTGAGAGAAGGTGGGAGAGAGTGGAGAGAGAGGGAGGGAGGGAGGGAGGGAGGGAGAGATGGTGGGAGAGAGTGGAGAGAGAGGGAGGGAGGGAGTGAGAGAGAGAGGAGGAGAGATGGAGAGAGAGAAGGAAGGAGAGAGGGAAAAAGAGAATGAGGGAGATAGAGAGGAGGGAGAGAGAGAGGGGGGGGATGAGAGGAGGGAGAGAGAGAGAGGAGGGAGAGAGGAAGGATGAGAGGAGAGGGAGAGAGAAGGAGGGAGGGACATAGAGAGGGGGAGAAGGAGGGAGCGAGGGACAAAAAGAGAAGGAGGAACAGAGAGAGAGAAAGAAGGACAAAGAGAGGGGGAGAGAGGGAGGGACAAAGAGAGAGAAGGAGGGACAGAGAGAGAGAAGGATGGATGGAGAGAGGGAGAGAGGGAGGGACAAAGAGAGGGAGGGACAGAGAGAGAGAAGGATGGATGGAGAGAGGGGGAGAGAGGGAGGGAAAGAGAAGGAGAGAGAGAGAGAGAGAGAGAGAAGGATGGACGGAGAGGGGGAGAGAGGAAGGGAGAGAGAGAAGGATGGACGGAGAGGGGGAGAGAGAGAGAGAGAGAGAGAGAGAGAGAGAGAGAGAGAGAGAGAGAGATGGACGGAGAGGGGGAGAGAGGAAGGGAGAGAGAGAGAGAGAAGGATGGATGGAGAGAGGGGGAGAGAGGAAGGGAGAGAGAGAGAAAGGAGGTAGAGATAGGACAAGATAACAGAAGCTTGACAGGAGTGAAAGAGAGAAAATAAATGTTAGGCTACATTGTTCATGAGTTATAATCAGTGTAAAATAAATCCTGAGAGGTCCTTTAAACCCCGCGGGTTTAAACGCTTCCCCTCCCCAGGAGATCAAAGAACATAGTCTGCCAATGTGTGTGTGTGTGTGTGTGTGTGTGTATGTGCAACTGTTCAGTGATGGGAAAGCGTCTGTGGCTTGTCAATGTTAACTAGCATAGCCATAGCCAATATCTCAGTGCGTCTTAATTGAACCTGTTAACCTTTTTATCCCCAATTTGCAACTCCCGTACGGACTCAGGAGAGGAGAAGTTCGAGAGCAGTGCGTCCCCTGAAAGCTCGACCCAACCAAGCCGCTTCTTGACACAATGCTCACTTAAACCGGAAGCCGGCCGCACCCAATGTGTCGGAGGAAACACCGTACACCTGGCGACCGTGTCAGTGTGCTTGCGCCCGGCCCGGGACATCCCTGCCGGCCAAACCCTCCCCTAACCCGGATGATGGTGGGCCAATTGTCACCGCCCCATGGGTCTCCTGGTCGCGGCCAGCTGTGACAGGGCCTGGACTCGAAACCAGAATCTCTAGTGGCACAGCTAACAGTGCAATGCAATGCCTTAGACCACTGCGCCACTCGGGAGGCCGTGAATCTGAGTATCTTAACCCTCAACAGAGTGATACTCTCCCTGGCGTTAGTGTTGATAACTGGAGTTCATTGGGGCGGAAGTACTTTTAACTCCATTAAAGTGACCAGAGACAGGAGAGTTAAATCTCCTCAGATGTTGGAGGGGGGCCTCATTGTCATATTTCCCAGGATGCTCTTTTGCAGGTTGATTTTTTTAGATTATTTAAAACATTTTAAATATTTTTGCATGTGCATTGATTTTGATCTTATGCTACACAAATATTTAATTTAATTTGTAAGTGGTAGTATTTATTGCTTAAATTTACTTAAATGTTGTTCCAGTTTCCATGATATAGGTTAGTTCATGTAGTTGTTTTCATCTCTGCTCTAACAGCCATTTTGAATGCAAGTTGTAAGTGTAATGAGGTCTTCCACACTGTGATGAAATTATGTATGTAAGACATTACACCTGTTTTACTCTTTGAATGTCGTAAATGACAGAGGAACACATTTACACTGATGGAGTCGCTTGTGAAATCAAAACAACACAGAAAAGTGTAAAAAAAAATGTCAATAGTCCAGGCGATATGTGAAAATTACGTTGTGCTTTTTAAAATAAAAGCATGAACCTTGGTACACGTTACTGGACAATGTATTTTCCGTCATATCTTCTAAACCAAACTTAATAACAGAGAAGGTGATGTCAACCCCTGTTTCCATGGTCAAGGATTACAATGGTGCCACGCACAACATCAAAAATACCCCGTGGCGGCCGTGGTGGCCCCCTGCACCGGGTGGTGGCCCCCTGCACCGGGTGGTAGCCCCCTGCACCGGGTGGTGGCCCCCTGCACCGGGTGGTGGCCCCCTGCACCGGGTGGTAGCCCCCTGCACCGGGTGGTAGCCCCCTGCACCGGGTGGTAGCCCCCTGCACCGGGTGGTGGCCCCCTGCACCGGGTGGTGGCCCCCTGCACCGGGTGGTGGCCCCCTGCACCGGGTGGTGGCCCCCTGCACCGGGTGGTGGCCCCCAGCACCGGGTGGTGGCCCCCTGCACCGGGTGGTAGCCCCCTGCACCGGGTGGTGGCCCCTGCACCGGGTGGTGGCCCCTGCACCGGGTGGTTGCCCCCTGCACCGGGTGGTAGCCCCCTGCACCGGGTGGTAGCCCCCTGCACCGGGTGGTGGCCCCCAGCACCGGGTGGTTGCCCCCTGCACCGGGTGGTAGCCCTATGTACATAGAATCATTGAACACTGGTCACGTTAATAATGTTTAAAACTGTTTTACCCATTTCATATGTATATACTGTATTCTAGTTCATCCTATATAACTACTGCTGTCCACTTCATATGTATATACTGTATTCTAGTTCATCCTATATAACTACTGCTGTCCACTTCATATGTATATACTGTATTCTAGTCAAGGCTCATCCTATATAACTACTGCTTTCCACCCCTTTTCTATTCACATACTGTCTATATACACTATTCACATACTGTCTATATACACTATTCACATACTGTCTATATACACTATTCACATACTGTCTATAAACACTATTCACAGACTGTCTATAAACACTATTCACATACTGTCTATAAACACTATTCACATACTGTCTATATACACTATTCACAGACTGTCTATAAACACTATTCACATTCTGTCTATATACACTATTCACATACTGTCTATATACACTATTCACAGACTGTCTATAAACACTATTCACATACTGTCTATAAACACTATTCACATACTGTCTATATACACTATTCACAGACTGTCTATATACACTATTCATATACTGTCTATATACACTATTCACATACTGTCTATATACACTATTCACATACTGTCTATATACACTATTGTCTATATACACTATTCACATACTGCCTATACTGTCTATATACACTATTGTCTATATACACTATTCACATACTGTCTATACTGTCTATATACACTATTCACATACTGTCTATATACACTATTGTCTATATACACTATTCACATACTGTCTATATACACTATTCACATACTGTCTATATACACTATTCACATACTGTCTATATACACTATTGTCTATATACACTATTCACATACTGCCTATACTGTCTATATACACTATTGTCTATATACACTATTCACATACTGTCTATACTGTCTATATACACTATTCACATACTGTCTATATACACTATTGTCTATATACACTATTCACATACTGTCTATACTGTCTATATACACTATTGTCTATATACACTATTCACATACTGTCTATACTGTCTATACTGTCTATATACACTATTCACATACTGTCTATACTGTCTATATACACTATTCACATACTGTCTATACTGTCTATATACACTATTCACATACTGTCTATACTGTCTATACTGTCTATATACACTATTCACATTCACATACCGTCTATACTGTCTATATACACTATTCATATACTGTCTAAACTGTCTATACTGTCTATATACACTATTCACATACTGTCTATATACACTATTCACATACTGTCTATATACACTACTGTCTATATACACTATTCACATACTGTCTATATACACTATTCACATACTGTCTATATACACTATTCAAATACTGTCTATACACACTATTCACATACTGTCTATATACACTATTCACATACTGTCTATATACACTATTCATATACTGTCTATATACACTATTCAAATACTGTCTATACTGTCTATATACACTATTCACATACTGTCTATACACCCTATTCACATACTGTCTATATACACTATTCACATACTGTCTATATACACTATTCACATACTGTCTATAAACACTATTCACATACTGTCTATAAACACTATTCACATACTGTCTATAAACACTATTCACATACTGTCTATAAACACTATTCACATACTGTCTATATACACTATTCACATACTGTCTATATACACTATTCACAGACTGTCTATAAACACTATTCACATACTGTCTATAAACACTATTCACAGACTGTCTATAAACACTATTCACATACTGTCTATATACACTATTCACATACTGTCTATATACACTATTCACATACTGTCTATATACACTATTCACATACTGTCTATAAACACTATTCACAGACTGTCTATAAACACTATTCACATACTGTCTATAAACACTATTCACATACTGTCTATAAACACTATTCACATACTGTCTATATACACTATTCACAGACTGTCTATAAACACTATTCACATACTGTCTATATACACTATTCACATACTGTCTATATACACTATTCACAGACTGTCTATAAACACTATTCACATACTGTCTATAAACACTATTCACATACTGTCTATATACACTATTCACAGACTGTCTATAAACACTATTCACATACTGTCTATATACACTATTCACATACTGTCTATATACACTATTCACAGACTGTCTATATACACTATTCATATACTGTCTATATACACTATTCACATACTGTCTATATACACTATTCACATACTGTCTATATACACTATTGTCTATATACACTATTCACATACTGCCTATACTGTCTATATACACTATTGTCTATATACACTATTCACATACTGTCTATACTGTCTATATACACTATTCACATACTGTCTATATACACTATTGTCTATATACACTATTCACATACTGTCTATATACACTATTCACATACTGTCTATATACACTATTCACATACTGTCTATATACACTATTGTCTATATACACTATTCACATACTGCCTATACTGTCTATATACACTATTGTCTATATACACTATTCACATACTGTCTATATACACTATTCACATACTGTCTATATACACTATTCACATACTGTCTATATACACTATTCACATACTGTCTATATACACTATTCACATACTGTCTATATACACTATTCACATACTGTCTATACTGTCTATACTGTCTATATACACTATTCACATACTGTCTATACTGTCTATATACACTATTCACATACTGTCTATACTGTCTATATACACTATTCACATACTGTCTATACTGTCTATATACACTATTCACATACCGTCTATACTGTCTATATACACTATTCATATACTGTCTAAACTGTCTATACTGTCTATATACACTATTCACATACTGTCTATATACACTATTCACATACTGTCTATATACACTACTGTCTATATACACTATTCACATACTGTCTATATACACTATTCACATACTGTCTATATACACTATTCAAATACTGTCTATACACACTATTCACATACTGTCTATATACACTATTCACATACTGTCTATATACACTATTCAAATACTGTCTATACTGTCTATATACACTATTCACATACTGTCTATACACCCTATTCACATACTGTCTATATACACTATTCACATACTGTCTATATACACTATTCACATACTGTCTATAAACACTATTCACATACTGTCTATAAACACTATTCACATACTGTCTATAAACACTATTCACATACTGTCTATAAACACTATTCACATACTGTCTATATACACTATTCACATACTGTCTATATACACTATTCACATACTGTCTATAAACACTATTCACATACTGTCTATAAACACTATTCACATACTGTCTATAAACACTATTCACATACTGTCTATATACACTATTCACATACTGTCTATATACACTATTCACATACTGTCTATACACACTATTCACATACTGTCTATATACACTATTCACATACTGTCTATATACACTATTCACATACTGTCTATATACACTATTCACATACTGTCTATACTGTCTATATACACTATTCACATACTGTCTATACTGTCTGTATACACTATTCACATACTGTCTATACTGTCTATACTGTCTATACACTATTCACATACTGTCTATACTGTCTATACTGTCTATATACACTATTCACATACTGTCTATACTGTCTATACTGTCTATATACACTATTCACATACTGTCTATACACACTATTCACATACTGTCTATAAACACTATTCAAATACTGTCTATACTGTCTATATACACTGTTCTCATACTGTCTATACACCCTATTCACATACTGTCTATAGACACTATTACATTTACATTACATTTACATTTACATTTAAGTCATTTAGCAGACGCTCTTATCCAGAGCGACTTACAAATTGGTGCATTCACCTTATGACATCCAGTGGAACAGTCACTTTACAATAGTGCATCTAAATCTTAAAGGGGGGGTGAGAGGGATTACTTATCCTACCCTAGGTATTCCTTAAAGAGGTGGGGTTTCAGGTGTCTCCGGAAGGTGGTGATTGACTCCGCTGTCCTGGCGTCGTGAGGGAGTTTGTTCCACCATTGGGGGGCCAGAGCAGTGAACAGTTTTGACTGGGCTGAGCGGGAACTGTACTTCCTCAGTGGTAGGGAGGCGAGCAGGCCAGAGGTGGATGAACGCAGTGCCCTTGTTTGGGTGTAGGGCCTGATCAGAGCCTGGAGGTACTGAGGTGCCGTTCCCCTCACAGCTCCGTAGGCAAGCACCATGGTCTTGTAGCGGATGCGAGCTTCAACTGGAAGCCAGTGGAGAGAGCGGAGGAGCGGGGTGACGTGAGAGAACTTGGGAAGGTTGAACACCAGACGGGCTGCGGCGTTCTGGATGAGTTGTAGGGGTTTAATGGCACAGGCAGGGAGCCCAGCCAACAGCGAGTTGCAGTAATCCAGACGGGAGATGACAAGTGCCTGGATTAGGACCTGCGCCGCTTCCTGTGTGAGGCAGGGTCGTACTCTGCGGATGTTGTAGCGCATGAACCTACAGGAACGGGCCACCGCCTTGATGTTGGTTGAGAACGACAGGGTGTTGTCCAGGATCACGCCAAGGTTCTTAGCGCTCTGGGAGGAGGACACAATGGAGTTGTCAACCGTGATGGCGAGATCATGGAACGGGCAGTCCTTCCCCGGGAGGAAGAGCAGCTCCGTCTTGCCGAGGTTCAGCTTGAGGTGGTGATCCGTCATCCACACTGATATGTCTGCCAGACATGCAGAGATGCAATTCGCCACCTGGTCATCAGAAGGGGGAAAGGAGAAAATTAGTTGTGTGTCGTCTGCATAGCAATGATAGGAGAGACCATGTGAGGTTATGACAGAGCCAAGTGACTTGGTGTATAGCGAGAATAGGAGAGGGCCTAGAACAGAGCCCTGGGGGACACCAGTGGTGAGAGCGCGTGGTGAGGAGACAGATTCTCGCCACGCCACCTGGTAGGAGCGACCTGTCAGGTAGGACGCAATCCAAGCGTGGGCCGCGCCGGAGATGCCCAACTCGGAGAGGGTGGAGAGGAGGATCTGATGGTTCACAGTATCGAAGGCAGCCGATAGGTCTAGAAGGATGAGAGCAGAGGAGAGAGAGTTAGCTTTAGCAGTGCGGAGCGCCTCCGTGATACAGAGGAGAGCAGTCTCAGTTGAATGACTAGTCTTGAAACCTGACTGATTTGGATCAAGAAGGTCATTCAGAGAGAGATAGCGGGAGAGCTGGCCAAGGACGGCACGTTCAAGAGTTTTGGAGAGAAAAGAAAGAAGGGATACTGGTCTGTAGTTGTTGACATCGGAGGGATCGAGTGTAGGTTTTTTCAGAAGGGGTGCAACTCTCGCTCTCTTGAAGACGGAAGGGACGTAGCCAGCGGTCAGGGATGAGTTGATGAGCGAGGTGAGGTAAGGGAGAAGGTCTCCGGAAATGGTCTGGAGAAGAGAGGAGGGGATAGGGTCAAGCGGGCAGGTTGTTGGGCGGCCGGAGGATCGGATGTCGTCGACCTTCTTTTCAAAATGGTTGACGAAGTCATCTGCAGAGAGGGAGGGGGGGGGATTCAGGAGGGAGGAGAAGGTGGCAAAGAGCTTCCTAGGGTTAGAGGCAGATGCTTGGAATTTAGAGTGGTAGAAAGTGGCTTTAGCAGCAGAGACAGAGGAGGAAAATGTAGAGAGGAGGGAGTGAAAGGATGCCAGGTCCGCAGGGAGGCGAGTTTTCCTCCATTTCCGCTCGGCTGCCCGGAGCCCTGTTCTGTGAGCTCGCAATGAGTCGGTGAGCCACGGAGCGGGAGGGGAGGACCGAGCCGGCCTGGAGGATAGGGGACATAGAGAGTCAAAGGATGCAGAGAGGGAGGAGAGGAGGGTTGAGGAGGCAGAATCAGGAGATAGGTTGGAGAAGGTTTGAGCGGAGGGAAGAGATGATAGGATGGAAGAGGAGAGAGTAGCGGGGGAGAGAGAGCGAAGGTTAGGACGGCGCGATACCATCCGAGTAGGGGCAGTGTGGGAGGTGTTGGATGAGAGCGAGAGGGAAAAGGATACAAGGTAGTGGTCGGAGACTTGGAGGGGAGTTGCAATGAGGTTAGTGGAAGAACAGCATACTGTCTATATACACTATTCACATACTGTCTATAAACACTATTCACATACTGTCTATAAACACTATTCACATACTGTCTATAAACACTATCCACATACTGTCTATATACACTATTCACATACTGTCTATATACACTATTCACATACTGTCTATATACACTATTCACATACTGTCTATATACACTATTCACATACTGTCTATATACACTATTCACATACTGTCTATAAACACTATTCACATAATGTCTATAAACACTATTCACATAATGTCTATAAACACTATTCACATACTGTCTATATACACTATTCACATACTGTCTATAAACACTATTCACATACTGTCTATATACACTATTCACATACTGTCTATAAACACTATTCACATACTGTCTATAAACACTATTCACATACTGTCTATATACACTATTCACATACTGTCTATATACACTATTCACATACTGTCTATATACACTATTCACATACTGTCTATATACACTATTCACATTCTGCAATTCTCTCCATTTTGCCATGGGGTTTATACTGTGTATTTAAATATCTCATTCTAATATTTATTCTACTGTACATTGTGTTTTAATTACACTGTTTTTACACACTGAATATATTTATTTAAATACTTGATTCTTCACATAGCTCAGTCTAATATACAGTGGAAGTCTGAAGTTTACATACACTTAGATTTTCACTTAGATTTTCAACCACTCAACAAATTTCTTCTTAACAAATGATAGTTTTGGCAAGTCGGTTAGGACATCTACTTTGTGCATGACACAAGTCATTTTCCCAACAATTGTTTACAGACAGATTATTTCACTGTATCACAATTCCAGTGGGTCAGATGTTTACATACACTAAGTTGACTGTGCCTTTAAACAGCTTGGAAAATTCCAGAAAATTATGTCATGGCTTTAGAAGCTTCTGATAGGCTAATTGACATAATTTGAGTCAATTGGAGGTGTACCTGTGAATGTATTTCAAGGCCTACCTTCAAACTCAGTGCCTCTTTGCTTGACATCATGTGAAAATCAAAAGAAATCAGCCAAGACCTCAGAAAACAAATTGTAGACCTCCACAAGTCTGGTTCATCCTTGGGAGCAATTTCCAAATGCCTGAAGGTACCACGTTCATCTGTACAAACAATAGTATGCAAGTATAAAAACCATGGGACCACGCAGCCGTCACACCTCTCAGGAAGGAGACGTGTTCTGTCTCCTAGAGATGAACATACTTTGGTGCAAAAAGGGTAAATCAATCCCAGAACAACAGCACAGGACCTTGTGAAGAGGCTGGAGGAAACAGGTACAAAAGTATCTATATCCACAGTAAATGAGTCCTTTATCGACATAACCTGAAAGGCTGCTCAGCAAGGAAGAAGCCACTGCTCCAAAACCGCCATAAAAAAGCCAGACTACGGTTTGCAACTGCACATGGGGACAAAGATCATACTTTTTGGAGAAATGTCCTCTGGTCTGATGACACAAAAATGGAACTGTTTGGCAATAATGATCTTCGTTATCTTTGGAGGAAAAAGGGGGAGGCTTGCAAGCCTAAGAACACCATCCCAACTGTGAAGAACGGGGGTCGCAGCATCATGTTGTGGGGGTGCTTTGCTGCAGGAGGGACTGGTGCACTTCACAAAATAGATGGCGTCATGAGGAAGGAAAATGATGTGGATATATTGAAGCAACATCTCAAGACATCAGTGTGTTAAAGCTTGGTCACAAATGGGTCTTACAAATGGACAATGACCCCAAGCATACTTCCAAAGTTGTGGCAAAATGGCTTAAGGACAACAAAGTCAAGCTATTGGAGTGGCCATCACAAAGCCCTGAACTCAAACCCAAAATGTTTGACCCAAGTTAAACAATTTAAAGGCAATGCTATCAAATACTAATTGAGTGTATGTAAACTTCTAACCCACTGGGAATGTGATGAATGAAATAAAAGCTGAAATAAATCCCTCTCTCGACTATTATTCTGACATTTCACATTCTTAAAATAAAGTGGTGATCCTAGCTGACCTAAGACAGGGACTTTTTACTAGGATTAAATGTCAGGAATTGTGAAGAACTGAGTTTAAATGTATTTGGCTAAGGTGTATGTACACTTCCAACTTCAACTGTACCTAATATTCTATTGTGTACATTGTCAGAGTTGGGAATTTCATTGGATTTCTTTCCATGGCTGATCATGGCAGTCCACCATTATATAATCATCTGTGGGTTTCTGATGTGCAAGGCACCATAGTAATGACTGACCATCAAAACATATGTGTAGACATCACCTTTTCTGTGCTCGTGTTTGTTTCAGCAGATATGACTAAATGCATTTTCCGGCTATGATGGAATAGCAAAATGGCCCCACGTCTACCAGAAGTCTTTCTTGTGATGGCCTCATATCTGAAAATGTTCCGGGCCATAAACTATACACGTGTACCAAGTTTCAAGCTTTTATGAAAAAGTTAACATATCACTTATAAAATAGACTACAAGGGATTTGATTTTTTTTAAATAGTTAAAACAGTGTCAACTCTAAGAAAAGTGAGTCCAGTTTACTCCTAATCAAGTGTTATGTTTTACACTGTAAGTGTTGCGTAGTACTCTACAGTAGAGCGATGCAAACAGCACAATTGAGTTCCTTTGAACACTTTAAGAGTGGGGAACACTGCAACAGAGATCTTTAACACCAGTACAGTGGGACTCATATCAAATCAAATGTATTTATAAAGCCCTTCTTACATCAGCTGATGTCACAAAGTGCTGTACAGAAACCCAGCCTAAAACCCCAAACAGCAAGCAATGCAGATGTAGAAGCACGGTGGCTAGGAAAAACTCCCTAGAAAGGCAGGAACCTAGGAAGAAACCTAGAGAGGAACCAGGCTCTGAGAGGTGGGCCAGTCCTATTATTAATAATGTACACTGTTGATTTTCCTGTGAGGGAGAGGTAGCCTATCTATTCAGTAGGCAGCCAGGAATACCTTTATGTTCCCTAATCCTTTATCAGAAAGTCAGTGTAAAAAATAAAAGGCCCTATTTGGGGTTTTGTCTGTTTTTCTGTGAGAAACAAACAGGATAAGAATAAGGCTAGATTATGTCATCCACCCCCCTCCCCACATGTCAATACCACACACCTACAGTGTCGTTGCATTTTGGTACATCAGAATTACATTCATTTCCAATGAAACGCTGCGTTCGCAGTTGCAGTGCGTTCGGTGTGGTGCAAAAATTGATTTATCGAACGTATGCATCAAACTGTAAAACTGTATGCGTAGATGGCTTGACAGAAATGGTAGCAGAAGGTGAATGTTGAACTGTTGTTGTACACATATCCAGATGAGGCGGCGCACTATTTGCGCAACGCGCAAGCGTTAGCCTGGATTGTGCTTCGTCACTGCACTGCCCGTCCAGATCACAGAGCAGGTCTGTGTAGCCCACCCGCTGTAAAGAGGGCAAGATAAAGGGAAGAGTAGGGGAGAACGAAAAGACGGGGAGGGGAGTTTTTGGAAGCCTCACGCTTTTGTCTAGCTCCCCACAGTTCCACAGCAATTGACTCCGATGAGACTCCGGTCCGGTTTGGAAGCAGGACAGAGGCACGCCTTCCAACGGGGTCGCCTTCACCGTGATCAGCATAGAACCGGAGAGGCATAGCCACGGGAAGTAGGGGGACTGAGGATGCTGCAGCACCCCATTTAAAAATCTGAATTAAATAAATATATACATTTGAAAAATGAGGCACAAAAGTAGTGCACTGGGCCTTTACTAGTATTAGCGGACTGATATAGACATCAAAAATTCAGCATCTCCACTTTTAATTAAGAACAGTATCTTGCATTATTCAATAGTTGGAATTGTAAGAGTTGTCATTCTAATGGAATCCAGAAAGAAGTAAACAAGAGGTGTACACAAAACATCCACATCACATTAAATATATATATATTTTTTGGTGGGGGGTCAAATAACATATAAAACAGACACTTTTTATGCAGTATTAATTTACCATCCATACAAACCACTCAATGTAAATGTACATGACTGTATTGTACATTGGCTGGTCATCTACAACGAGCAAAAATAAAAACGCAACATGAAACAATTTAAAAGATTTTACTGAATTACAGTTCATATAAAAATGAATTCAATTTAAATTAATTAATTTAGGCCCTAATCTATGGATTTCATAGGACTGGGAATACAAATATGCGTATGTTGGTCACAGATGCCTTTAAAAAAAGGTAGGGGTGTAGATCAGAAACGATTTGCCTCACGCCGCGTGACACATCTCATTCGCATAGATCTTGATCAGGCTGTTGATTGTGGCCTGCGGAATGTTGTCCCACTTGACGAGAACTGGAATACACTGTCGTACAGATAAATCCAGAGCATCCCAAACATGCTCAATGGGTGACATGTCTGGTGAGTATTTAGGCCATGGACGAACTGGGACATTTTCAGCTTCCAGGAATTGTGGACAGATGCTTGCGACATGGGGCCGTGCGTTACCATGGTGAAACACGAGGTCAGGTCAACACCCTGGTGAGGACAACGAGCACGCAGATGAGCTTCCCTGAGATGGTTTCTGACAGTTTGTGTCCAGTTTTGTGGTACAAAAATGTGTCCAGTTGCTCTGTTTAAGAGCATCTAGTAAAAATGAATGAATAGACCATTTACAAAGCACTTCACTTCATGAAACTGGAAAACATATATCAAGTATTATCAGATGAACTGTTTTGTACAGCTAATTATCAGACTGAAGTTACAAATGCTGGTAGACACTCAAAATACATTTAGTTTACATTTTTTTCACAAAAGTAGTTCACTGGGCCTTTACTAGTCCTGTATTAGCACACTGACAGCAGACATCTTCAGCAGACATCTTCAGCAGACATCTTCAGCAGACATCTTCAGCAGACATCTTCAGCAGACATCTTCAGCAGACATCTTCAGCTCAGGCAATTATTTTTGTTTATACATTTTTTTTCTTTCTGTACTGTGTGTGTGTGTGTGTGTGTGTGTGTGTGTGTGTGTGTGTGTGTGTGTGTGTGTGTGTGTGTGTGTGTGTGTGTGTGTGTGTGTGTGTGTGTGTGTGTGTGTGTGTGTGTGTGTGCGTGCGTGCGTGTGTGTGTGTGTGTGGTCAGGGAGGAACAGGAGGTTTCAGCTGCTCATCTTTTTTGGTATGTGAATACACACCCACCATCTCTCCTTTTCTCATCCAATGATCCCTCTATCATCCACTGATCCCTCGCTCATCCACTGATCCCTCAATCATCCCCTGATCCCCCATCCCTCTCTCTCTCATCCCCTCTCTACTGTATGTCTCTCTCTCTCTCTCTCTCTCTCTCTCTCTCTCTCTCTCTCTCTCTCTCTCTCTCTCTCTCTCCCCTCTCTACTGTATGTCTCTCTCTCTCTCTCTCTCATCCCCTCTCTACTGTATCTCTCTCTCTCTCTCTCTCTCTCTCTCTCTCTCTCTCTCTCTCTCTCTCTCTCTCTCTCTCTCTCTCTCTCTCTCTCTCTCTCTCTCTCTCTCTCTCTCTCTCTCTCTCTCTCTCTCTCTCTCCTCCTAGGTTAGCTCTTACTCAGTCAGTCAGTCTGGTGAGTCATCATCAACCCTTCCCCCTCCTCCTCCTGTGGTTGCCATGGTGACCACAGGGGTCTCTAGGTGTGGGGGGTGGGGCGGTGTGTGTGTGTATTAGTATTGCTCGGGCATGCTTGTTACCATCATGGCTGGGGTCAGGCCCCTTGACCTGTCTGTACTTCTCATACCTGAGGGGCCAACACACACACAAACAAACAAACACACACACACAGTTTGCAGTTCTCACAGAAAAAGTTGGATGAAAGAGAATTGCAGCAAGATGATAAACTGTCCACGCGAGATGACATCGGCACCGTGTGTGAATCATTATTACAGATAACTGGGAAAACAGAGGGAGATCTATTAAATAACACATATGAAATCATGTAGTAACCAAAAAAGGTTAAACAGGAGGAATAACATTGTTGTGGATGGCATGTCGTGGATGGCATGTCGTGGATGGCATGTTGTGGTTGGCATGTCGTGGATGGCATGTTGTGGATGGCATGTTGTGGATGGCATGTTGTGGATGGCATGTTGTGGATGGCATGTTGTGGTTGGCATGTTGTGGATAGCATGTTGTGGATGGCATGTTGTGGATGGCATGTTGTGGATGGCATGTTGTGGATGGCATGTTGTGGTTGGCATGTTGTGGATAGCATGTTGTGGATGGCATGTTGTGGATGGAATGTTGTGGATGGCATGTTGTGGATGGCATGTTGTGGATGGCATGTTGTGGATGGCATGTTGTGGATGGCATGTTGTGGATGTCATGCCAGAGTCTCCACATGAAACCTGGACGGAGTCTGAGGAGAAAGTGAGGAAAAGGATCAATCTGCAGGTGGATTATAGGAAGACTGAGGTGGAGCCACGCCCACACGTCTGGAGAACCAGCAACCAGCCCAGGAGAGAGCCCAGACCCAGGCCGATTAGTGGTCAGGTTCCTGAGGTTCAAGGACAAGGTGGCTGTTCTGGAGAGAGCCAAGAACTTAAGAGGAATGTCTTCCTCAATGAGGACTATCCTGAAGCTTTGTGCCAGAAAGAGGAAAGAACTGATCCCAGCCATGAAAGCTGACGGAGCGTGTGGGGACATTGCTTACATCCGCTATGACAAGCTCACTGTCCACCCTCCCTCCCAAAAGCCTGGAAGGGATGAGAGTGCCAAGCCTGTAGGTTAGTAGCTTCAACGCACACACACACACACACACACACACACACACACACACACACACACACACACACACACACACACACACACACACACACACACACACACACACACACACACACACACACACACACACACACACACACACACACACACACACACACACACACACACACACACACCAACTGATTAATGGACTGCTGAATGTTTTTGCTTTGTTTGCTCTTCTCCATATTATGTCTGTCTCTGATAAGCTACCCAGGAAATGGCTACAAATAGCTCATATACAACACCCGTTCTGCCAGTCACATTCTGTTAAAGGTCCCCAAAGCACACACATCCCCGGGTCGCTCCTCTTTTCAGTTCGCTGAAGCTAGTGACTGGAACGAGCTGCAACAAACACTCAAACTGGACAGTTTCATCTCCATCTCTTCATTCAAAGACTCAATCATGGACACTCTTACTGACAGTTGTGGCTGCTTTGCGTGATGTATTGTTGTCTCTACCTTCTTGCCCTTTGTGCTGTTGTCTGTGCACAATAATGTGTGTACCATGTTTTGTGCTGCTACCATGTTGTGTTGCTACCATGTTGTTGTCATGCTGGGTTGCTACCATGTTGTTGTCATGCTGGGTTGCTACCATGTTGTTGTCATGCTGGGTTGCTACCATGTTGTGTTGCTACCATGTTGTTGTCATGCTGGGTTGCTACCATGTTGTGTTGCTACCATGTTGTTGTCATGCTGGGTTGCTACCATGTTGTGTTGCTATCATGTTGTTGTTATGTTGTGTTGCTACCATGTTGTTGTCATGTTGTGTTGCTACCATGTTGTGTTGTCATGTGTTGCTTCCTTGCTATATTGTTGTTTTAGGTCTCTCTTTATGTAGTGTTGTGTTGTCTCTCTTGTCGTGATGTGTGTTTTGTCCTATATTTATATTTTATTTTATTGTATTTTTTTATCCCAGGCCCCCGTCCCCGCAGGAGGCCTTTTGCCTTTTGGTAGACCATCATTGTAAATAAGAATTTGTTCTTAACTGACTTGCCTCATTAAATAAAGGTTAAATAAAAATAAATAAATACATATGTAGCCTTAGAAATAAGGTTCATGAAATCAATAACTTGCTAACAACGGATAACGTTCATATACTGGCCATCTCTGAAACTCACTTAGATAATACCTTTGATGATACAGCAGTAGCAATACAAGTTTATAACATCTACAGAAGAGACAGGAATGCCTATGGGGGAGGTGTTGCGGTATATTCCTGTAACACATAGAGGGGATCTCATGTCAAAGGAAGTTAAAGTGCTGTGGCTGCAAGTTCACCCGCCTCATATAAAGCCTCTTCTTTTGGGGTGTTGCTATAGGCCACCAAATGCTAACAGAGTCAGTATTTGAATAATATGTTTGCAATGCTTGATAGTGTGTATGTGATGTTAGCAGAGATGTCTATTTTCTGGGTGACCTTATCATTGGCTGGTTAGCAACTAGCTGTCTTCTCAAGAGGAACTATTCACCAATTACAAATGGCTGTAATATAACCCAGGTTGTCACTCAACCAATTAGAGTGGACACCAATACTGTTGGATCTGTGACATAGACTTGTATTGATCATATCTTCACTAAGGCTGCAGAGCTTTGCTCAACAATATCAGGTCCCATTGGCTGTAGTGAACAGAACATTGTGGCAATAACAAGGAAAGCCAAAGTATCAAATGTTGGTCCTAAATTAATTCATAAGAGATAATATTAACTGTTTTCTCAGGACTCTTGTTGAAGATTTTAAAACATGTGTTGGTCTGATGTGTCTGAGGAAGTGAATCCAGATGCAGCATTGACGGTATTTGTAGAAATATTCCTGCTAATTGTTGACAAGAAAGCACCTGTTAATAAACTGAATGAATGAACTGTTAGTTTTAGATTAACTAACTTCAAAGTAATGACTCGGGACGTCGGGTTTGATACAAAAACTTATTTTAGTAAGAATACTTGTTCACGTTACATTTAACAACAATTGTTTTGGTACAGAGCAATGCAGGTAAGATGCTGTCGGAAAGTCAGCTACAATCACTCGCACCTGCACACAATTGGCGCGTTATCACTCATTCCTCTCGCAAGGCATTCTGGGACTTGCAGTCAAAAAGCGTAATTCAACACAACCCAATACAATTACATATGCAAATAAATCTAAAGAAATATACTATATCTATATCTTTAGATACAGTTCAAAGAATAAACTTAAACATTAACTCAAACACATTAAAGTTACAACATCCCCCCCCCGATGAACAATTGTGTTCATCTAGATCTCTAGGCAGTATATCAACTGAATAGGTCTCCTCAATAAAGTCCCTGAAGCAGTACGAACTGAACATGATCTAACTAAGCCATCTCGGCCTGGAAACAGTTCCTCAATCTTTCCTAGTTTCCAGGTTTGTCTGGGTGTGTTATCTTCTCCAATGAGTACAACGTCACCCGCCTTCAGTGGGGTGGGCTGTGGTGTGTCACAGCAGTGTGCTGACTTTAGATCCAGCAAGTAGTCTCTTCGCCAACTGTTCCAGAAACTGGTCACAAGTCTCTGCCTGTACTTCCATCTGCGTGTCATTTCCCCCTTGTTTAACGTTGGGTGCTGAGTGTCAGCTGGAAATGGCTTTGGAGGCAAAGAGGTTATGCTTTTACCCACCAGGAAGTGTGTTGGGGTCAGGGGTTGTGGTTCATCCACCTCATTGTGCATGAAGGTCAGAGGCCTAGAATTTAGGATAGCTTCAACCTCTGTCAGGACTGTGCACATCTCTTCAAAATTAAGTGAAGCTCTCCCAAGAACCTTTCGCAGGCATGTTTTTACTGACCTGACGAGTCTTTCCCAGAATCCGCCCCACCAGGCTGCTCGCTCTGCGATGAACCTCCAGGAGATGCCCCTTTCTGAGAAGAACGCCAAGAGTTGGGGCTCTTCGATTGCCTTCCACAGCTCTTTCAAGTCCTGATCAGCTCTCTTGAACGTTTTTGCATTGTCTGAGTACATTACCTTGCATAATCCTCTCCTTGAAATTAATAATATATATAATAATATAATAATAATATATGCCATTTAGCAGACGCTTTTATCCAAAGCGACTTACAGTCATGTGTGCATACATTCTACATCTTTTTAGAGCTGACAGGAATGTCTCTGTTGACTGATCTGAGACCAGTTCCAAATGCACTGCTCTGGTTACAGCACAAGTGAACAGTGCAATGTATGACTTCTTCACAGAACCATTTTCGTTCACATAGAGCGGTCCTGCAAAATCCACACCTGTGACTTTGAATGGTGGGGATTCAGTTATTCTGTCTTTTGGTAAAGGCGCAGTGACCTGCTGTCCGGCCCTTGCCTTGAATCTCTTGCACACTATACATCTTGCCACTGTGCTCTTGACTAGCTGCCTAGCACTCAAGATCCAGTATCGCTCTCTGATTTGTACTAGAGTGTCTCTGGCTCCAGAATGCATCACCTTCTCATGGTGGTACTGTATCAGCATTTCTGAGTATCTGGACTTATTGGGCAGAACCCATGGGTGCTGCTCTCTGAATGTGAAGTTGGACTGTTGCAGTCTTCCTCCTACACTGAGTAGTTCGTGTTTGTCCAGGAAAGGTTTCAGTGCTCTGATTTTACAGTCATTGTTTAGGCTTTTTCCTGCCTTCAGTAGTTTGATCTCCTGTCCAAAACTCTGTTGTTGTGTTACCTTAATCCAGTACTTTTCTGCATCGTACAGTTCGTCAGCAGTCAGGGACTTGTATCTTTGTGGTTGTACGAGCATTGGCTATGAATCTCTTTATCCAGGCGGTGACTCTGAACACTCTTTTCAGTTTGCTGTACCTCAAGCTCCAACACAGGTTCAGTGATGTCTGTGCTGTTTGCTGCGAGTTGTACAGTAACCTGGTAACTGGACTTGAGTTCTATATTCACCTCATCCGGAACCTTGTTATCATCAGTCTCTTCAGACTGATTGGGTGATGTCAGAATTCTGGGTCCATTCCACCATAGCTCGCTCTGTGTCAAGTTTCGAACAGTTTGTCCTCTGGTAGGGAGGTCAGCTGGATTAGTTTTCCCTTCAATATGTGACCATGACTCTGGATTGGTCAAGGACTGGATCTCCGTCACTCTGTTCGCAACAAACTCTTTCCATTTCTGAGCTGAGCTGCAAATCCAATGCAGCACGTTCATCGAGTCTGTCCACATTTTGATCTGTTTTTCTTCCATTTTCAGTGTGGCCATCAAGTTGTTTGCCAGTCTCGCTCCAATCACAGCTCCCATGAGCTCCAGGCGTGGCAGCGTCATTTTCTTAAGTGGGGCTACCCTGGACTTGGATGCGACTAGACTTGTTGTTTCCCTGGATTGCGACTCACCTTGCAAGTAAGCTACTGCACTGTAAGCCCTTTCACTTGCATCACAGAACACGTGTAGTTTCAGGGTGTGGTTATTCTGTGGCCGCATGTCTGTTCTGTACCACCTTGGTATGGTGAGCTGGTGTAACTGGGGTAGTTCTGAACACCACTGTTGCCATTCTCGTGTCAGATCAGGTGGTAATTCTTCGTCCCAGCTGAGTCCCCTCTCCCACATTTCCTGGAACATGCACTTGATCCTGATGGTGAAGGGAGTTAAGAAACCAAGAAGGTCAAAGATACGTGCAGACGACTGCAGAACACTTCTCTTTGTGTTTTCCTTTTGCCTTAGAATGCTCAGTAACGGCCTGAGGTCAAACAAAGTCATCCGTTTCCGGCCTCCATACTAAACCTAAAACCTTCAGCACTAATCTTTGTGTTTCTAGCGTCAACGGGTGGTCAGTTGTCGTACTCTCCTCCCATTTTGTTTTCAATTCAGGAGAATTGGTCATCCATTTGCAGAGGTCTATGCCTGCAATCGACAGCATTCGCTTTGCAGTTGTTGTCACAAGGTAAGCCTCTTCAACATTGCGTGAACTTGCAATGAAGTCATCTACGTAGAGTGACTCTCTCAGTATCTCTACAACTTCTGGTTGTTCTGTTTCATATTGTTTCAGGTGCTTCCTGATTGTAGCTGCCAGCAAAAATGGGGAAGCTCCAAATACCACTCTTTTCATCCTCAGCACACGCAGCTCCTCTTAATTTTCTCCCCTTGGTGGGCCAGTGAGCCATAGAAATCTCACGGCGTCTCTGTCTCTCTCTGCTAGGGATATCTGCAGGAAAGCTTTCTTGATGTCTGCCATGAATGCGATCTCATGTAGTCTGAACTTTATCAGAACGCTGAGCAGATCCGGATTCAGGTTCGGTACTGTGAGTAGACAGTCATTGAGGATGGACAGCCATCTTCATGGGACGAGGCATCAAACACCACTCTCAGTTTTGTTGTCACCTTATCTTCTCGGAGCACTGCATGGTGAGGTAAGTAGTATTTTACGTTGTTTGCACTTGATGCGTTGTCCTTGGGCACGTCCTCTGCCATATCTTGTTGTAAGTAGTCTTCTACTACTTCAATGTATCTGCTGTACAACGTCACATCCTTCTTCAGTCTTTTCTTCAGACCTTCAAACCGTTTCTTGCCGATTCTATAGTTGTCTTGGAGTTCTGGCATTTCTCGTTTCCATGGCAACTCCACATGGTATCGCCCATCTTTGAAGGTGGTTGTTTCCTCGAACCTTTGTAGAGCCTCGTTTTCCTCTGAGTTCTGTGTTCTCGCTTAGAATACCCAGAGACTCAAACTCCCAGAATGCATTCAGTTGCTTGGAGACTAGTGTCTTCATCAAGTGGGATGAACATGCAGGTTGCCTCGGCGACACTTGACATGGACACGGGTCCCTGCACCGACCATCCAAAGGTGCTCTCTAAAGCAACTAGCGTCTCCGTCAGTCGCTCCACTCTGCCTGATACTATCAGCCAGTAGTAGTCTGCTCCTATCAGGACAGAGAGTTCAGGATCATTGTCATCTCCTGGAAAGTCTGCGAGCTGCAGTCCCCTTTTACTGAGCTCATGTTGAATCCGTTCATCACAGCTGTGCACACTTGTGCGGCTTCAATTGCCTCTATCTCTATTCTCTGCTGTTTGTCCCAGACATTCTCCAAGATGACTTTCACTGTGTTGCGTTGGGACGTTGCTGGGGCAGAGGAGCCAAACGTGTGAAGAGTGAGTGCCTCTTGTCTGATTACTGGTAGCTTCAAGCCCTTCACAAGGTTTTCCTGTATGAAGCTTCTCTGACTGCCTCCATCTAGTAAGCAACGAGCTATCTTCCTGCCCGATGGGCCTTCCACCCATGCCTTTGCCGTTTGTAGCAACACAGTGTTCTGTCCATCTGGTTTCATCTTCACTGAATGAGGAATAACTGAGGAAACAACAGCGTCTACAGAGACAGTAGGGGGTTGCACCTCACTCCTCTTACTGGTACACACCGCAATGTGATGTCTACTTCAGAAACAGTAGGGGGTTGCACCTCACTCCTCTCACTGGTACACACCGCAATGTGATGTCTGCTTCAGAAACAGTAGGGGGTTGCACCTCACTCCTCTCACTGGTACACACCGCAATGTGATGTCTGCTTCAGAAACAGTAGGGGGTTGCACCTCACTCCTCTCACTGGTACACACCGCAATGTGATGTCTGCTTCAGAAACAGTAGGGGTTGCACCTCACTCCTCTCACTGGTACACACCGCAATGTGATGTCTGCTTCAGAAACAGTAGGGGTTGCACCTCACTCCTCTTACTGGTACACACCGCAATGTGATGTCTGCTTCAGAAACAGTAGGGGTTGCACCTCACTCCTCTCACTGGTACACACCGCAATGTGATGTCTGCTTCAGAAACAGTAGGGGTTGCACCTCACTCCTCTTACTGGTACACACCGCAATGTGATGTCTGCTTCAGAAACAGTAGGGGGTTGCACCTCACTTGCACTGGTACACTCCTCTTCACTGGTACACACCGCAATGTGATGTCTGCTTCAGAAACAGTAGGGGTTGCACCTCACTCCTCTCACTGGTACACACCGCAATGTGATGTCTGCTTCAGAAACAGTAGGGGTTGCACCTCACTCCTCTCACTGGTACACACCGCAATGTGATGTCTGCTTCAGAAACAGTAGGGGGTTGCACCTCACTCCTCTTACTGGTACACACCGCAATGTGATGTCTGCTTCAGAAACAGTAGGGGTTGCACCTCACTCCTCTCACTGGTACACACCGCAATGTGATGTCTGCTTCAGAAACAGTAGGGGTTGCACCTCACTCCTCTCACTGGTACACACCGCAATGTGATGTCTGCTTCAGAAACAGTAGGGGTTGCACCTCACTCCTCTTACTGGTACACACCGCAATGTGATGTCTGCTTCAGAAACAGTAGGGGTTGCACCTCACTCCTCTTACTGGTACACACCGCAATGTGATGTCTGCTTCAGAAACAGTAGGGGTTGCACCTCACTCCTCTCACTGGTACACACCGCAATGTGATGTCTGCTTCAGAAACAGTAGGGGTTGCACCTCACTCCTCTCACTGGTACACACCGCAATGTGATGTCTGCTTCAGAAACAGTAGGGGTTGCACCTCACTCCTCTCACTGGTACACACCGCAATGTGATGTCTGCTTCAGAAACAGTAGGGGTTGCACCTCACTCCTCTCACTGGTACACACCGCAATGTGATGTCTGCTTCAGAAACAGTAGGGGTTGCACCTCACTCCTCTCACTGGTACACACCGCAATGTGATGTCTGCTTCAGAAACAGTAGGGGTTGCACCTCACTCCTCTCACTGGTACACACCGCAATGTGATGTCTGCTTCAGAAACAGTAGGGGTTGCACCTCACTCCTCTCACTGGTACACACCGCAATGTGATGTCTGCTTCAGAAACAGTAGGGGTTGCACCTCACTCCTCTCACTGGTACACACCGCAATGTGATGTCTGCTTCAGAAACAGTAGGGGTTGCACCTCACTCCTCTCACTGGTACACACCGCAATGTGATGTCTGCTTCAGAAACAGTAGGGGTTGCACCTCACTCCTCTCACTGGTACACACCGCAATGTGATGTCTGCTTCAGAAACAGTAGGGGTTGCACCTCACTCCTCTTACTGGTACACACCGCAATGTGATGTCTGCTTCAGAAACAGTAGGGGTTGCACCTCACTCCTCTCACTGGTACACACCGCAATGTGATGTCTGCTTCAGAAACAGTAGGGGTTGCACCTCACTCCTCTCACTGGTACACACCGCAATGTGATGTCTGCTTCAGAAACAGTAGGGGTTGCACCTCACTCCTCTTACTGGTACACACCGCAATGTGATGTCTGCTTCAGAAACAGTAGGGGTTGCACCTCACTCCTCTCACTGGTACACACCGCAATGTGATGTCTGCTTCAGAAACAGTAGGGGTTGCACCTCACTCCTCTCACTGGTACACACCGCAATGTGATGTCTGCTTCAGAAACAGTAGGGGTTGCACCTCACTCCTCTCACTGGTACACACCGCAATGTGATGTCTGCTTCAGAAACAGTAGGGGTTGCACCTCACTCCTCTCACTGGTACACACCGCAATGTGATGTCTGCTTCAGAAACAGTAGGGGTTGCACCTCACTCCTCTCACTGGTACACACCGCAATGTGATGTCTGCTTCAGAAACAGTAGGGGTTGCACCTCACTCCTCTCACTGGTACACACCGCAATGTGATGTCTGCTTCAGAAACAGTAGGGGTTGCACCTCACTCCTCTCACTGGTACACACCGCAATGTGATGTCTGCTTCAGAAACAGTAGGGGGTTGCACCTCACTCCTCTCACTGGTACACACCGCAATGTGATGTCTGCTTCAGAAACAGTAGGGGTTGCACCTCACTCCTCTCACTGGTACACACCGCAATGTGATGTCTGCTTCAGAAACAGTAGGGGTTGCACCTCACTCCTCTCACTGGTACACACCGCAATGTGATGTCTGCTTCAGAAACAGTAGGGGTTGCACCTCACTCCTCTCACTGGTACACACCGCAATGTGATGTCTGCTTCAGAAACAGTAGGGGTTGCACCTCACTCCTCTCACTGGTACACACCGCAATGTGATGTCTGCTTCAGAAACAGTAGGGGGTTGCACCTCACTCCTCTCACTGGTACACACCGCAATGTGATGTCTGCTTCAGAAACAGTAGGGGTTGCACCTCACTCCTCTCACTGGTACACACCGCAATGTGATGTCTGCTTCAGAAACAGTAGGGGTTGCACCTCACTCCTCTCACTGGTACACACCGCAATGTGATGTCTGCTTCAGAAACAGTAGGGGTTGCACCTCACTCCTCTCACTGGTACACACCGCAATGTGATGTCTGCTTCAGAAACAGTAGGGGGTTGCACCTCACTCCTCTCACTGGTACACACCGCAATGTGATGTCTGCTTCAGAAACAGTAGGGGTTGCACCTCACTCCTCTCACTGGTACACACCGCAATGTGATGTCTGCTTCAGAAACAGTAGGGGTTGCACCTCACTCCTCTCACTGGTACACACCGCAATGTGATGTCTGCTTCAGAAACAGTAGGGGTTGCACCTCACTCCTCTCACTGGTACACACCGCAATGTGATGTCTGCTTCAGAAACAGTAGGGGTTGCACCTCACTCCTCTCACTGGTACACACCGCAATGTGATGTCTGCTTCAGAAACACCTCACTCCTCTCACTGGTACACACCGCAATGTGATGTCTGCTTCAGAAACAGTAGGGGTTGCACCTCACTCCTCTCACTGGTACACACCGCAATGTGATGTCTGCTTCAGAAACAGTAGGGGTTGCACCTCACTCCTCTCACTGGTACACACCGCAATGTGATGTCTGCTTCAGAAACAGTAGGGGTTGCACCTCACTCCTCTCACTGGTACACACCGCAATGTGATGTCTGCTTCAGAAACAGTAGGGGTTGCACCTCACTCCTCTTACTGGTACACACCGCAATGTGATGTCTGCTTCAGAAACAGTAGGGGTTGCACCTCACTCCTCTCACTGGTACACACCGCAATGTGATGTCTGCTTCAGAAACAGTAGGGGTTGCACCTCACTCCTCTCACTGGTACACACCGCAATGTGATGTCTGCTTCAGAAACAGTAGGGGTTGCACCTCACTCCTCTCACTGGTACACACCGCAATGTGATGTCTGCTTCAGAAACAGTAGGGGGTTGCACCTCACTCCTCTCACTGGTACACACCGCAATGTGATGTCTGCTTCAGAAACAGTAGGGGTTGCACCTCACTCCTCTCACTGGTACACACCGCAATGTGATGTCTGCTTCAGAAACAGTAGGGGTTGCACCTCACTCCTCTCACTGGTACACACCGCAATGTGATGTCTGCTTCAGAAACAGTAGGGGTTGCACCTCACTCCTGGTACTGTGATGTCTGGTTCAGAAACAGTAGGGGTTGCACCTCACCGCTGGTACACACCGCAATGTGATGTCTGCTTCAGAAACAGTAGGGGGTTGCACCTCACTCCTCTCACTGGTACACACCGCAATGTGATGTCTGCTTCAGAAACAGTAGGGGTTGCACCTCACTCCTCTCACTGGTACACACCGCAATGTGATGTCTGCTTCAGAAACAGTAGGGGTTGCACCTCACTCCTCTCACTGGTACACACCGCAATGTGATGTCTGCTTCAGAAACAGTAGGGGTTGCACCTCACTCCTCTCACTGGTACACACCGCAATGTGATGTCTGCTTCAGAAACAGTAGGGGGTTGCACCTCACTCCTCTCACTGGTACACACCGCAATGTGATGTCTGCTTCAGAAACAGTAGGGGTTGCACCTCACTCCTCTCACTGGTACACACCGCAATGTGATGTCTGCTTCAGAAACAGTAGGGGTTGCACCTCACTCCTCTCACTGGTACACACCGCAATGTGATGTCTGCTTCAGAAACAGTAGGGGTTGCACCTCACTCCTCTCACTGGTACACACCGCAATGTGATGTCTGCTTCAGAAACAGTAGGGGTTGCACCTCACTCCTCTCACTGGTACACACCGCAATGTGATGTCTGCTTCAGAAACAGTAGGGGTTGCACCTCACTCCTCTCACTGGTACACACCGCAATGTGATGTCTGCTTCAGAAACAGTAGGGGTTGCACCTCACTCCTCTCACTGGTACACACCGCAATGTGATGTCTGCTTCAGAAACAGTAGGGGTTGCACCTCACTCCTCTCACTGGTACACACCGCAATGTGATGTCTGCTTCAGAAACAGTAGGGGTTGCACCTCACTCCTCTCACTGGTACACACCGCAATGTGATGTCTGCTTCAGAAACAGTAGGGGTTGCACCTCACTCCTCTCACTGGTACACACCGCAATGTGATGTCTGCTTCAGAAACAGTAGGGGGTTGCACCTCACTCCTCTCACTGGTACACACCGCAATGTGATGTCTGCTTCAGAAACAGTAGGGGGTTGCACCTCACTCCTCTCACTGGTACACACCGCAATGTGATGTCTGCTTCAGAAACAGTAGGGGGTTGCACCTCACTCCTCTCACTGGTACACACCGCAATGTGATGTCTGCTTCAGAAACAGTAGGGGGTTGCACCTCACTCCTCTCACTGGTACACACCGCAATGTGATGTCTGCTTCAGAAACAGTAGGGGTTGCACCTCACTCCTCTCACTGGTACACACCGCAATGTGATGTCTGCTTCAGAAACAGTAGGGGTTGCACCTCACTCCTCTCACTGGTACACACCGCAATGTGATGTCTGCTTCAGAAACAGTAGGGGTTGCACCTCACTCCTCTCACTGGTACACACCGCAATGTGATGTCTGCTTCAGAAACAGTAGGGGGTTGCACCTCACTCCTCTCACTGGTACACACCGCAATGTGATGTCTGCTTCAGAAACAGTAGGGGTTGCACCTCACTCCTCTCACTGGTACACACCGCAATGTGATGTCTGCTTCAGAAACAGTAGGGGTTGCACCTCACTCCTCTCACTGGTACACACCGCAATGTGATGTCTGCTTCAGAAACAGTAGGGGGTTGCACCTCACACATCTCTCACTGGTACACACCTCCTCTCACTGTGATGTCTGCTTCAGAAACAGTAGGGGGTTGCACCTCACTCCTCTCACTGGTACACACCGCAATGTGATGTC
>NC_060181.1:10827798-10848663 GCF_021184085.1 Oncorhynchus gorbuscha | reverse complement strand
GTGATGTCTGCTTCCACATGTTGCACATGACACATCTTTGACTTTACAGAATTTTGCTATGTGTCTCTGTCCTAAACATACAACGCATCTTCCCATGTTCTCTTGTTTCTCTTTGCGTGTAGCAATATTGTAGTCAGGGCAGTTTTCTGATTTGTGGTCTGCACTGTCACAAAATAGATACGTTTGTTGTTCCTTCTGGCTGACTGTATGCAGTGCTGCAGCAGAGGGCATGTTGGGTCTTTTTGTTTTCATTTCATTGGAGAAGCATGACTTGTTCCATGGTTTGCTCTCTTTCTGTTGGTTGTATGATCTTGTCATTTGTAGCACTCTCTCCCTGCTCTGAACCTCTTTCTGTAGGAAACTGATAATCTCAGACACTTTCCATTCATCATCTACTCCCCTCTGACGACTATAGTGAAGAGCTATGTCCTCTGGAATCATCTGCAGTAAGATTGGGAATAGTAGGCTTCCATAGGATTCTGACACCACACCCAGTGATTCCAGGCTCCTAATCTGAATTTCACATTCATCATATAGCTGCCTCAATGCATTTAGATCAGAGGAATTCTTCACAGGTGTGAAATTCAGCAGCTTTGACATATGAGCACTAATCACAAGGTCTTTCCTTCCAAATCTGCTCATGAGTAGAGTGATTACATCATCATAGTTACTGTCTGTTAACATCAGTCCTGCTACTGCCTTTGCAGCTGGTCCAGTGAGATATGTTTTCAGATAGATAGACTTCTCTTTTTTACACAGTGAATCATTGTTGTGAATAGCAGTCTCATACTGGCTCCAAAACTCCTGCCACATACTGACATCTCCATAGAATTTCTCAATAATCAACTTCGGTAGTCTTACTGAGTTAGCGTCACTCACCCGGGCTGGTAGTGGATTGACGTCCTGTTTCGTCGTTATCACTCTTTGTGCACGGCTCTTCAGCATGATAATGCGTTCTTTGTAATCCTCCGTGCATGCAATCTCTGTCTCCAATCCGTCCAATGGCGTTAACTGTTCAATTCCACGATCGAGTTCAAACAAACTGTCCTCCTTAGCTGATAGCAATTCCAACAATGTACTCAAGTGATCGGTATCCGGATTTGACTGGGGTATTTCCACGTTGATCTGATTCAAAATCCGCGTTGTTGCGCCTCAAATGGTACCCCGCTTTCGTCTCATTCTTTCTGCTTCATGCCGACATTCCTCCCCAGCCATTTCAGCCACTTCTTCGTCGCAGCTCATATCCCAGGTTACGGCACCGAATTTTAGATTAACTAACTTCAAAGTAATGACTCGGGACGTCGGGTTTGATACGAAAGCTTCTTTTAGTAAGAATACTTGTTCACGTTACATTTAACAACAATTGTTTTGGTACAGAGCAATGCAGGTAAGATGCTGTCGGAAAGTCAGCTACAATCACTCGCACCTGCACTTATTCCTCTCGCAAGGCATTCTGGGACTTGCAGTCAAAAAGCGTAATTCAACACAACCCAATACAATTACATATGCAAATAAATCTAAAGAAATATCTTTAGATACAGTTCAAAGAATAAACTTAAACATTAACTCAAACACATTAAAGTTACAACAGTTAGAGCATTCTGGCTTGATGACGAATAGAACAATGTTATGGTTCGAAGGCTGCTCAGCTGATTGGTTGACACACTAAACAATGTTATGGTTCGAAGGCTGCTCAGCTGATTGGTTGACACACTAAACAATGTTATGGTTCGAAGGCTGCTCAGCTGATTGGTTGACACACTAAATTAAGACATTTCGTAACTAAACTTAACAAAAAAAGTAGATATTGACATAAAACACAATGGAAAAAGACTTGAGTATCTTAAATATCATGAGCAGAAATCCCCAATTCATCTCCATCGTTCATTGAAATTGATGGTTTATATATAACAAAACCTTTCGATATTGCCAATAATTTCAATGACTATTTCAGTCAAACAACTCAGAAGTGAAAGGACAACATTGAATCATCAAATAATGAAAGGGAAAGATCGCTGTTTACAAGGGCACAGGGCGAGACCCAGATGCAGACACGGGAGGCAGATGGTTCGAGTCTCTGATATTTATTATAATCCAAGGGGCAGGCAAGAGATCAGAGCCCAGGAGGTACGGAGTGGCAGGAAGGCTCAAGGGCAGGGCAGGCAGTATGGTAATAATGTAATCATCTGAGGACCCATGCCAAATCTTTTCAGTCTCCTGAGGGGGAAAAGGCGGGGATCTTGCCTTCTTCACAACCGTCTTGGTGTGTTTGGAACAGGATAGTTTATTGGTGATGTGGACAGCAAGGAACTTTAACCTCTCGACCCGCTCCACCGCAGCCCCGTCGATGTTAATGCGGCCCTGTTCGGCCCTATTCCTGTAGTCCACGATCAGCCCCGTCGATGTTACTGGGGCCCTGTTCGGCCCTTTTCCTGTAGTCCACGATCAGCCCCGTCGATGTTAATGGGGCCCTGTTCGGCCCTTTTCCTGTAGTCCACGATCAGCCCCGTCGATGTTACTGGGGCCCTGTTCGGCCCTTTTCCTGTAGTCCACGATCAGCCCCGTCGATGTTAATGGGGCCCTGTTCGGCCCTTTTCCTGTAGTCCACGATCAGCCCGTCGATGTTACTGGGGCCCTGTTCGGCCCTTTTCCTGTAGTCCACGATCAGCCCGTCGATGTTACTGGGGCCCTGTTCGGCCCTTTTCCTGTAGTCCACGATCAGCCCCGTCGATGTTACTGGGGCCCTGTTCGGCCCTTTTCCTGTAGTCCACGATCAGCCCCGTCGATGTTACTGGGGCCCTGTTCGGCCCTTTTCCTGTAGTCCACGATCAGCCCGGTCGATGTTAATGGGGCCCTGTTCGGCCCTTTTCCTGTAGTCCACGATCAGCCCGGTCGATGTTAATGGGGCCCTGTTCGGCCCTTTTCCTGTAGTCCACGATCAGCCCCGTCGATGTTACTGGGGCCCTGTTCGGCCCTTTTCCTGTAGTCCACGATCAGCCCCGTCGATGTTACTGGGGCCCTGTTCGGCCCTTTTCCTGTAGTCCACGATCAGCCCCGTCGATGTTACTGGGGCCCTGTTCGGCCCTTTTCCTGTAGTCCACGATCAGCCCCGTCGATGTTACTGGGGCCCTGTTCGGCCCTTTTCCTGTAGTCCACGATCAGCCCCGTCGATGTTAATGGGGCCCTGTTCGATCAGCCCCCTTTTCCTGTAGTCCACGATCAGCCCCGTCGATGTTAATGGGGCCCTGTTCGGCCCTTTTCCTGTAGTCCACGATCAGCCCCGTCGATGTTACTGGGGCCCTGTTCGGCCCTTTTCCTGTAGTCCACGATCAGCCCCGTCGATGTTAATGGGGCCCTGTTCGGCCCTTTTCCTGTAGTCCACGATCAGCCCCGTCGATGTTAATGGGGCCCTGTTCGGCCCTTTTCCTGTAGTCCACGATCAGCCCCGTCGATGTTAATGGGGCCCTGTTCGGCCCTTTTCCTGTAGTCCACGATCAGCCCCGTCGATGTTTCCCCCTCAGGAGACTGAAAAGATTTGGCATGGGTCCTCAGATGATACATTATTACATTATTAGCCTGTGGTCCTTCTGTAGTTCAATTGGTAGAGCATTGCGATTGTAACGCCAGGGTAGTGGGTTCGATTCCCGGGACCACCCATACGTAGAATGTATGCACACATGACTGTAAGTCGCTTTGGATAAAAGCGTCTGCTAAATGGCATATATTATTATTATTATTATATTATTATATTATTATTATATTAATGGGGCCCTGTTCGGCCCTTTTTCTGTAGTCCACGATCAGCTCCTTTGTCTTGATCACATTGAGGAAGAGGGGTTGTTGTCCTGGCACCACACTGGTCTTTGACCTCCCTAGTGGCTGTTTCATCGTTGTCGGTGATCAAGCCTGCCACCATTGTGTTGTCAGCAAACTTCATGATGGTGTTGGAGTCGTGCTTGGCCTCGCAGTCGTGGGTGAACAGGGAGTAGAGGAGGGGACTAAGCACACACTCCTGAGAGGCCCCTGTGTTGAGGGTCAGCGTGGCAGATGTGTTTTTGCCTAACCTTACCACCTGAGGGCGGCCCATCAGGAAGTCCAGGATCCAGTTGCAGAGGGAGGTGTTTAGTCCCAGGGTCTTTAGTTTAGTGATGAACTTTGAGGACACTATGGTGTTGAACGCTGAGCTGTAGTCAATTAACAGCTTTCTCACATAGGTGTTCCTTTTGTCCAGGTGGGAAAGGGCAGTGTGGAGTGCGATAGAGATAGCGTCATCTGTGGATCTGTTGGGGCGGTATGCAAATTAGAGTGGCTCTAGGGTTTCTGGGATGATGGCGTTGATGTGAGCCATGACCAGCCTTTCAAAGCACTTCCTGGCTGCAGGCGTGATTACAGCTACGGGTCGGTAGTCATTTAGGCAGGTGACCTTCGCTTTTTTGGGCACTTGAACTATGGTGGTCTGCTTGAAACATGTAGGTATTACAGACTCGGTCAGGGAGAGGTTGAAAATGTCAGTAAAGACACTTGCCAGTTGGTCCGTGCTCGGGAGTACACGTCCTGGTAATCCGTCTGGCCCCGCGGACTTATAAATGTTAACCTGTTTAAAAGGTCTCGCTCACATCGTTTATTGGAAGGCGTGATCACATGCCTGCGTCAGTGTCGCTTGCCTCAAAGTGAGCATATTGTTACATTTCAGTGCAGCCTTTGATGTTACCGATAATACATTGTTATTAAATAAACTCACTTACTATGACTTTACATCACCTGATAGTCTGAACAAGGAGTTACAGTCAGTATCAGAATGGGTGATTAATAATAGACTGGTCTTAAATACATCGACAGCTAAAAGCGTTGTGATTGGTTGAAAACATTCTCTAAGACCTAAACCTCCACTGGAGTTGTGTATAAAGGGTGTGACCATTGAACAAGTTGAAGAAGCTAAACTCCCAGGTATAACATTATATAGTCAATTATCATGGTCAAGTCATATTGACTAAGTTGTTGTGAAGATGGGGAGGTCTGTCTGTATAAAAATATGCTCTGTGTTTTTGAAACAAAAATCTACTGTACTAGTTGTTCAGACTCTGGTCTTGTCTCATCTTGATTACTGTCCAGTAATATGGTAAAGTGCAACAAAGAAAGACCTAACAAAGGTGGAGCTGACTCAGAACAGAGCAGCACACCTTGCCTGTCATCTACAACATACATGTCAGTCTTTCCTGGTTGAGGGTTGAACAGAGATTAACTGCTTCTCTTCTCATTAGAAATATTACCGTGATTAAAATTCCAGATTGTGTGCATAATCAAATAACATTCAGCTCAGACACACATACATACCCCACAAGACATGTCACCAGTGGTCTCTTCAGACACCCATACATACCCCACAAGACATGTCACCAGGGGTCTCTTCAGACACCCATACATACCCCACAAGACATGTCACCAGGGGTCTCTTCAGACACACATACATACCCCACAAGACATGTCACCAGGGGTCTCTTCAGACACACATACATACCCCACAAGACATGTCATCAGGGGTCTCTTCAGACACACATACATACCCCACAAGACATGTCACCAGTGGTCTCTTCAGACACCCATACATACCCCACAAGACATGTCACCAGGGTTCTCTTCAGACACCCATACATACCCCACAAGACATGTCACCAGGGGTCTCTTCAGACACACATACATAACCCACAAGACATGTCATCAGGGGTCTCTTCAGACACACATACATAACCCACAAGACATGTCATCAGGGGTCTCTTCAGACACACATACATAACCCACAAGACATGTCATCAGGGGTCTCCAAGTCCAAAATGAATTCACGGCAACGCACAGTATTATACAGAGCCATGATCGCGTGGAACTTCCATTTCCAATTACTCAAGCGAACAGCAAAAGTACCTTTAAGAAAAAGATTAAACAACACCTCATGTAACGGCGTGGACTGTGAGGACACACACACACACACGCACACAAATCTTTTGTCCTGCCCATTCACCCTCTGAATGACACACATACACAATCCATGTCTCAATTATCTAAAGGCTTTAAAATCCTTCTTTAACCTGTCTCCTCCCCTTCATCTTTAACCCGTCTCCTCCTCTTCATCTACACTGATTGAAGTGGATTTAACAATGGACATCAACAAGGGATGATAGCCTATGTCACGGAAGGAGCAGGTGTTCCTAATATTTTGTACACTCAATGAATATGTGAACCAAATATATCACTACCATCATTTTACAATATCATAACATCACTGACATGCTCCTTCCCCAAACGATGAAATAATATAAAGCAGTATCTCTCTCTCTCTCTCTCTCTCTCTCTCTCTCTCTCTCTCTCTCTCTCTCTCTCTCTCTCTCTCTCTCTCTCTCTCTCTCTCTCTCTGTCTCTCTTTTGCTCTCTCTCTCTGTCTCTCTCTCTCTGTCTCTCTCTCTCTCTCTCTCTCTCTCTCTCTCTCTCTCTCTCTCTCTGTCTCTCTCTCTCTCTCTCTCTCTCTCTCTCTCTCTCTCTCTCTCTCTCTCTCTCTCTCTCTCTCTCTCTCTGTCTCTCTCTCTCTGTCTCTCTCTCTCTCTCTCTCTCTCTCTCTCTCTCTCTCTCTCTCTCTCTCTCTCTCTCTCTCTCTCTCTCTCTCTGATGAGAGTAATCCAGGGTTCCTCATCCACAGACTTGACCCCAGTGGTCACCATGGTGACAGGGCCAGCGGTGGTTACCGTAACCATGGTAACAATGTTCCGGAGGGTTCCGACAATTCTGGGTAATGGGTCCCAGACGCTCAAGGACATCATGGAGACTCTGGGACATCACATGGTAACACACACGTCACTCACACATCCACACGGTAACACATACAGTAAATCACTCTCATACACAACAGATATACACATGTAACATGCACAATACTCACAGACAGGGCTCTCAGGAAACTCTCGTTTCCATGACAACAGGACTGAGAGCTGACCCTGGCTGCCATAGCAACAGTTAATCACACCACTGCTGTAGTTACAAACTGCAACCACCGGAGGGAGTAAAACACACACTTTCCTTCTTTCTTCCTCCCAAATCGATCTGAAGAGAGATAGTCAGATATAGATACTGTAGATAGGTAGATAGATATATATACTGTAGATTGGTAGATAGATATAGATACTGTAGATAGATAGATAGATAGATAGATAGATAGATAGATAGATAGATAGATAGATAGATAGATATAGATACTGTAGATAGGTATATAGATATAGATACTGTAGATTGGTAGATAGATATAGATACTGTAGATAGGTAGATAGATATAGATACTGTAGATTGGTAGATAGATATAGATACTGTAGATAGGTAGATATATAGATTTATATACATACTGTAGATAAATATACATACTGTAGATAGGTAGATAGATGTAGATACTGTAGATTGGTAGATAGCTATAGATACTGTAGATAGGAAGATATATATATACACTGTAGATAGATAGGTATAGATACTGTAGATCAAATCAAATTGATTTATATAGCTCTTCTTACATCAGCTGATATCTCAAAGTGCTGTACAGAAAGTTAGATAGGTATAGATACTGTAGATAGGTATTTAGATATATATTCTTTAGATAGGTAGATAGATAGATATTCTGTAGATAGGTATATAGATATAAATTCTGTAGATACATAGATATATATAGATAATGTATATACTGTAGATAGGTATATAGATATATTCTTTAGATAGGTAGGTAGATATAGATACTGTAGATAGATATAGATACTGTAGATAGGTGTATATATATATATATTCTATAGATAGGTGTATATATACAGTGGGGCAAAAAAGTATTTAGTCAGCCACCAATTGTGCAAGTTCTCCCACTTAAAAAGACGAGAGAGGCCTGTAATTTTCATCATAGGTACACTTCAACTATGACAGACAAAATTAGAAAAAAAATGAATTTATTTGCAAATTATGGTGGAAAATAAGTATTTGGTCACCTACAAACAACCAAGATTTCTGGCTCTCACAGACCTGTAACTTCTTCTTTAAGAGGCTTCTCTGTCCTCCACTCGTTACCTGTATTAATGGCACCTGTTTGAACTTGTTATCAGTATAAAAGACACGTGTCCACAACCTCAAACAGTCACATTCCAAACTCCACTATGGCCAAGACCAAAGAGCTGTCAAAGGACACCCGAAACAAAATTGTAGACCTGCACCAGGCTGGGAAGACTGAATCTGCAATAGGTAAGCAGCTTGGTTTGAATAAATCAACTGTGGGAGCAATTATTAGGAAATGGAAGACCTACAAGACCACTGATAATCTCCCTCGATCTGGGGCTCCACGCAATATCTCACCGCGTGGGGTCAAAATGATCACAAGAACGGTAAGCAAAAATCCCAAAACCACACGGGGGGGACCTAGTGAATCACCTGCAGAGAGCTGGGACCAAAGTAACAAAGCCTACCGTCAGAACTTTTTGGTGAAAACTCAACTCGTCATGTTTGGAGGACAAAGAATGCTGAGTTGCATCCAAAGAACACCATACCTACTGTGAAGCATGGGGGTGGAAACATCATGCTTTGGGGCTGTTTTTCTGCAAAGGGACCAGGACGACTGATCCGTGTAAAGGAAAGAATGAATGGGGCCATGTTTCATGAGATTTTGAGTGAAACCCTCCTTCCATCAGCAAGGGCATTGAAGATGAAACGTGGCTGGGTCTTTCAGCATGACAA
The DNA here is from genome assembly GCF_021184085.1 of Oncorhynchus gorbuscha. Classification (NCBI taxonomy): domain Eukaryota; kingdom Metazoa; phylum Chordata; class Actinopteri; order Salmoniformes; family Salmonidae; genus Oncorhynchus; species Oncorhynchus gorbuscha. The sequence continues at coordinate 10,839,918 of NC_060181.1, read as the reverse complement.
TGATCCCAAACACACCGCCCGGGCAACGAAGGAGTGGCTTCGTAAGAACCACTTCAAGGTCCTGGAGTGGCCTAGCCAGTCTCCAGATCTCAACCCCATAGAAAATCTTTGGAGGGAGTGTTGCCCAGCAACAGCCCCAAAACATCACTGCTCTAGAGGAGATCTGCATGGATGAATGGGCCAAAATACCAGCAACAGTGTGTGAAAACCTTGTGAAGACTTACAGAAAACGTTTGTCCTCTGTCATTGCCAACAAAGGGTATTTAACAAAGTATTGAGATAAACTTTTGTTTTTGACCAAATACTTATTTTCCACCATAATTTGCAGATCAATTCATTAAAAATCCTACAATGTGATTTTCTGGATTTCTTTTCTCATTTGTCTGTCATAGTTGAAGTGTATCTATGATGAAAATTACAGGCCTCTCTCATCTTTTTAAGTGGGAGAACTTGCACAACTGGTGGCTGACTAAATACTTTTTGCCCCACTGTAACTACTGTAGATGTAAGTGTAGAGAGAGAGAGAAAGACATTATATACTCTACTGGAACATAGATGGCACACTAATGGAACACTTCTCTCCTTTTCATCGTTTTGCTGCTATTTAAGGATGTAAACTAAAGTGTGTCGTCAGCAGTGATGTATACAAACACACATGGGTTGTGACCCTTGAAAAATGCACTTCTTGCACAAATTCAGACTTTTTGTCTCCGTTTCTGCCAGGTGGACTTTCTGTATGCTGACCTGCTGAGTTCAGGGTTGAGTGGAGTGCTGAGTGGAGGGTTCTGCAGAACTGGGCGGCGCTCTGAACTCTGGGGCGCGTCCATCACCTGGTTGCCACGGTGCACCTCCAGTGGGTTGGCTTTGAGGTTGGTGGAACAGAGGCTGAGGTGCTCCGCTATTGGTTCAGCGTTCTAAAGGGGCTCCAGGACGCTGGGTTTTGACTGGCCCATAGCTCTCCAGGGCAAAGCGTCCTATGGCACAAAGTGGAAAAAAAACTTAACACTTAGCTGGGTTAACACTAGGCCTATACACTGAGCTGGGTTAACACTAGGCCTATACACTGAGCTGGGTTAACACTAGACCTATACACTGAGCTGGGTTAACACTAGACCTATACACTGAGCTGGGTTAACACTGGGCCTATACACTGAGCTGGGTTAACACTAGGCCTATACACTGAGCTGGGTTAACACTAGGCCTATACACTGAGCTGGGTTAACACTGGGCCTATACACTGAGCTGGGTTAATACACTAGGCCTATACACTGAGCTGGGTTAACACTAGGCCTATACACTGAGCTGGGTTAACACTAGGCCTATACGAGCTGGGTTAAGCTGGGCCTATGAGGCCTATACACTGAGCTGGGTTAACACTAGGCCTATACACTGAGCTGGGTTAACACTAGGCCTATACACTGAGCTGGGTTAACACTAGGCCTATACACTGAGCTGGGTTAACACTGGGCCTATACACTGAGCTGGGTTAACACTAGGCCTATACACTGAGCTGGGTTAACACTAGACCTATACACTGAGCTGGGTTAACACTGGGCCTATACACTGAGCTGGGTTAACACTAGGCCTATACACTGAGCTGGGTTAACACTAGGCCTATACACTGAGCTGGGTTAACACTAGGCCTATACGCTGAGCTGGGTTAACACTAGACCTATACACTGAGCTGGGTTAACACTAGGCCTATACACTGAGCTGGGTTAACACTAACTAGACCTATACACTGAGCTGGGTTAACACTAGGCCTATACACTGAGCTGGGTTAACACTAGGCCTATACACTGAGCTGGGTTAATACTAGGCCTATACACTGAGCTGGGTTAACACTAGGCCTATACACTGAGCTGGGTTAACACTAGACCTATACACTGAGCTGGGTTAACACTAGGCCTATACACTGAGCTGGGTTAACACTAGAACTATACACTGAGCTGGGTTAACACTAGGCCTATACACTGAGCTGGGTTAACACTAACTAGGCCTATACGCTGAGCTGGGTTAACACTAGACCTATACACTGAGCTGGGTTAACACTAACTAGGCCTATACACTGAGCTGGGTTAACACTAGACCTATACACTGAGCTGGGTTAACACTAGGCCTATACACTGAGACACACACAGACACACACTCTCTCTCAGCCTGTCTCTCTCTCAACCTGTCTCTCTCTCAGCCTATCTCTCCCTCTCTCTCTCAACCTGTCTCTCTCTCTCTCTCTCTCAGCCTGTCTCTCTCTCTCTCTCTCTCTCTCTCTCTCTCTCTCTCTCTCTCTCTCTCTCTCTCTCTCTCTCTCTCTCTCTCTCTCTCTCATTTCAATTCAATTCAATTCATTTCAAGGGTTTTATTGGCATGGGAAACATGTGTTAACATTGCCAAAGCAAGTGAGGTAGATAATATATAAAGTGAAATAAACAATAAATATTAACAGTAAACATTACACATACAGAAGTTTAAAAACAATAAAGACATTACAAATGTCATATTATATATATACAGTGTTTTAATAATGTACAAATGGTTAAAGGACACAATATAAAATAAATAAGCATAAATATGGGTTGTATTTACAATGGTGTTTGTTCTTCACTGGTTGCCCTTTTCTTGTGGCAACAGGTCACACATTTTGCTGCTGTGATGTCACACTGTGGAATTTCACCCAGTAGATATGGGAGTTTATCAAAATTGGGTTTGTTTTCGAATTCTTTGTGGATCTGTGTAATCTGAGGGAAATATGTCTCTCTAATATTGTCATACATTGGGCAGGAGGTTAGGAAGTGCAGCTCAGTTTCCACCTCATTTTGTGGGCAGTGTGCACATAGCCTGTCTTCTCTTGAGAGCCCTGTCTGCCTACGGCCTGTCTCTCTCTCTCTCAGCCTCTGTCTCTCAGCCTGTCTCTCTCTCTCTCAGCCTGTCTCTTTCTCTCTCAGCCTGTCTGTCTCTCTCTCAGCCTCTCTCTCTCTCTCTCTCAGCCTCTGTCTCTCAGCCTGTCTCCCCCTTCTCTCAGCCTATCTCTCTCTCTCAGCCTGTCTGTCGGTGTCAGTCAGTATATTCCACTGCAGTGTTTGTCTCATGTTGGTGAAAAAATAAATCTACACCAGTGTTTCCCAGTCTGAGGGTCAGGAGTCAAGACTTGGGTACTTTTAGTCGGTTGCAACCAGAACCACTCCTTACTGGGTCAGAATTTTAGATTATGACTAGAGACATTGTTCAGTTCACCTGAAGGGTCACTAGAAAATGGTGAAGGTTTAGGCGGGTCCCTCACCTAAAATCTCTTTCAAGCCTCCATGCAGCTCAATAAAACAATCTGGGTAGTGGACACAACAATGGTTTGGGAACCAGCCAGCCACTGCCTAGAGATTAGCCTGCCTAATCTGTTAACCTAGAACCAGTTAGGCAATACTGGCTGGTGTAGTTTAGCACTGAGCACACAACATGTCAACCATTGTTGAACGGTAATAAAGTATTCTATTCTTTTCAATTCTATTCTGTCTGGGACTTCTCAGTGCAGACCGGGGATCAAAGGCAATCTTTCATTCAAACACTCACTTTAGTCACCTTAGCTTTATTAATCAATACGATTTTATGTAGGCTACCTTTAAAACATTTTTATAATCTATTTATTGTGAGTTGAGTATTAAAATGGTCTTTCACTGTGTGAAAATGACAGTAGTATTATTATTATGTGAGGTTAATGTTCCCTCTAAACTGCGGCCGTGCGCAGGAATGCAGCTTCCCCTTTGCCACACATATTAGCCTGCGCAGAGAAACACCAGATTGAACTTCACTCAACTTTATAGAGTTTTCTCCCGTTAGTTAACACTATCAACGGTTCCCTTTACTGTGGGAATTGTGATCGATTCAACGTAAATATTAGCCACTTTCAATGCAACATACCGAAACAAAACTAACTATGCAAGACTGAGTATGCAAAACTAACTGTGCAAGAGATTTTGTTTTAGGCAGAGTGCATGGATTCTATTGCAATGGGCGTGTTTGAGCGGATCACTTTGTCAGATGGTCACCGCCTTTCAAAATGTGTTGCATTATGGGCCCAAATTTTCTTGTCCGACTTGTGCCTACATGTCGACTGTATGAACTTTACAAAAATGATCAAAAGGTCATGAAGTTTTGTCTGCTGTTGTTCTTCGCCAGCTTCATCCAGCAGCCATCGCCTGCATTGCGGGAGAATCTTGGCACCCCCTCACTCCTTGACTTTCATCTAGTCGGTTGCTTTAACCTTGACCCTCAAACGCGACCATTGACAGACACAACTCAGGCTCCTACTCTATACTTAGACAGGCCAAATCAATCAGAGCTGCAGAAGGCCTATACTATATGCAAATTGGTCATTGCCATATAAGGATCTGTGCCATTCACTTTGAACTAGACTGTGGGCGCGTTCGAGCGGATCCCTTTTTGTCAAGTCGGTGACCATCGTCAAAGTGTGTTGCATTATGGGTATAAAAATTGTCTGACGTGTGCCTACATGTCAACTCTCAGTCTGTCGAGATTTGTGCCCAGGCGAGGATGAGCGATGACGTTTATTGGGCCGGCGGATCGAGAGGGTAGTGAGACCTGTCAATAGACCTGGAGCATTAGGAAAGCTGCGTGGCAGACTCATCTGATGAGAATCCAGAGGCTCCGCTCCCAATATGTTGAGATTTCAATTCTCTTGCTTTGAATTTCTGACAGTGAGTGCAAAGAGCTGCTAGCCTGTGCAGCCGCTTGAGCATGTTCAACTCCCAAACAAAGAACGCAAAGTGTGTGCTCATCTGAGGCTGGGAGCTGTTTTTCACACTTGTTGACATGGGTGGAACGACATTGTGTACTGCACTGAATCAGTGTGCAGAGAACGGATTTTCACATAAGAAAAGTCTGTTCCATGAAAAATTTAACAAAAAAATAGCTTTCTGTTTCGATGTGTCGCGGTGTATGCTTCGATTGCCTCCGTACCAGCTTCGGATGCTTCGAGAGAAAGTTATTCTAACCTTGGCTCTGACCCGTCGTGCTTCAGGGTCAAGAATCCCGCCTAAATACGTATCAAGATCCGGGCTCGAAACGGCCGTCTACATGAAGCTATCCGACTGGCACAGTCAAGCGTGGACTGTCAGTCTTGGCATTGGTGGACTCGGTTAAGCAAGGACAGGTAGTTTACAGCACTGCTGAGATTTGTGATCAGAGCATAACTCGAAGCGAGGGAGTGGTAATGATGGATCAATGGGCTGGTGTGGCAGTCAAGCAGGGCCTGGCACGACACCACGGATCAACAAGCTAACTAGCTACGGTAGCTATGTTTGGCTAACTTAGCTAGCTAACTTCTGAGGTAACGGAATAGACCCGAAGCTAACTAGCTAGCTAGCTAGCACACAGAGATGGAAATGCCCCTAAAAAGCAATACAAGTAGCTAGTATGGGCGAGCACAATAACTAAGTAGGTTAGAGAAAAATCAACTACTCACGGCACTTCCTTGAGTCATTGAAGAATCGTAACTTCATAAGAAAGTAATCCGAAGGGGTTTACTAGCATTCTCGTAACGTAAAACACATAAAAGTGAGAGTGAAGAAAAGACAGTGTGTCACGACACACCGCCTTCTATAGCGACAGGTCTTGTGGGTACAGTAAGGGTGTGACGTGACTGTAAACATCTTGGATATTAAGCATCTCAATCACATGGCGGCAGCATAGTCTAGTGGTTAGAGCGTTGGACTAGTAACCGGAAGGTTGCGAGTTCAAACCCCCGAGCTGACGAGGTACAAATCTGTCGTTCTGCCCCTGAACAGGCAGTTAACCCACTGGTCCCAGGCCGTCATTGAAAATAAGAATATGTTCTTAACTGACTTGCCTGGTTAAATAAAGGTAAAATTTAAATTTAAAAAAAGGGGAATCGTGTGTTCCCATAGGATGTTTGGCGACCCGTTACAAAAACAAAAGAGAACTTAATATAGCGCATTACTATCTATAAAGGCATAAGCGTTAGAATATCTATCTTCAATATCTGAAGCCAAAATGTATAATATATTTATAGGAGCTGATCCGTTCGTCAGTATTGTGGAATAATTCTAATGTCAAAGAAAGATTTGAATGGAGAAAGCTGATCCGAGACTCACTAAGCGAACGTTCTCTCAGCACGGTGATGTTTTGAGAAACCTATGTTACATCTTCGGCCGTTGTAAGAAAGAACTCTTTTGGGGTGCGTTCAGTTCGTTTGAACGTTTGCCCGTGTTGGTGAAGCTACTCTACTCTTTTGGGGTGCGTTCAGTTCGTTTGAACGTTTGCCCGTGTTGGTGAAGCTACTCTACTCTTTTGGGGTGCGTTTGAACGTTTGCCCGTGTTGGTGACTCTTTTGGGGTGCGTTCAGCGTTTGAACTCTACTCTTTTGGGGTGCGTTCAGTTCGTTTGAACGTTTGCCCGTGTTGGGGAAGCTACTCTAAATCAAATCAAATCAAATTTTGTTTGTCACATACACATGGTTAGCAGATGTTAAATGCGAGTGTAGCGAAATGCTTGTGCTTCTAGTTCCGACAATGCAGTGATAACCAACAAGTAATCTAACTAACAATTCCAAAACTACTGTCTTATACACAGTGTAAGGGGATAAGGAACATGTACATAAGGATATATGAATGAGTGATGGTACAGAGCAGCATACAGTAGATGGTATTGAGTACAGTATATACATATGAGATGAGTGTGTAAACAAAGTGGCATAGTTAAAGTGGCTAGTGATACATGTGTTACATAAGGATGCAATCGATGATGTAGAGTACAGTATATACATATGCATATGAGATGAATAATGTAGGGTAGGTAACATTATATAAGGTAGCATTGTTTAAAGTGGCTAGTGATATATTTACATCATTTCCCATCGATTCCCATTATTAAAATGGCTGGAGTTGGGTCAGTGTCAATGACAGTGTGTTGGCAGCAGCCACTCAATGTTAGTGGTGGCTGTTTAACAGTCTGATGGCCTTGTGATAGAAGCTGTTTTTCAGTCTCTCGGTCCCAGCTTTGATGCACCTGTACTGACCTCGCCTTCTGGATGATAGCGGGGTGAACAGGCAGTGGTTCGGGTGGTTGATGTCCTTGATGATCTTTATGGCCTTCCTGTAACAACGGGTGGTGTAGGTGTCCTGGAGGGCAGGTAGTTTGCCCCCGGTGATGCGTTGTGCAGTCCTCACTACCCTCTGGAGAGCCTTACGGTTGAGGGCGGAGCAGTTGCCGTACCAGGCGGTGATACAGCCCGCCAGGATGCTCTCGATTGTGCATCTGTAGAAGTTTGTGAGTGCTTTTGGTGACAAGCCAAATTTCTTCAGCCTCCTGAGGTTGAATAGGCGCTGCTGCTCCTTCTTCACTACGCTGTCTACTCTTTTGGGGTGCGTTCAGTTCGTTTGAACGTTTGCCCGTGTTGGGGAAGCTACTCTACTCTTTTGGGGTGCGTTCAGTTGGTTTGAACGTTTGCCAGTGTTGGGGAAGCTACTCTACTCTTTTGGGGTGTGTTCAGTTCGTTTGACCGTTTGCCCGTGTTGGGGAAGCTACTCTACTCTTTTGGGGTGCGTTCATTTCGTTTGAACGTTTGCCAGTGTTGGGAAAGCTGTTTTGGGGTCTACTCTACTCTTTTGGGGTGCGTTCAGTTGGTTTGAACGTTTGCCCGTGTTGGGGAAGCTAGATGTTAACAGAATGTGTAATTTAGCAGACTACATGTAACAGTATAACTTTAGACCGTCCCCTCGCCCATACCCGGGCCACTCTGCACACATCAACAACAGTCACCCCTCGAAGCATCGTTACCCATCACTCCACAAAAGCTGCAAGGGGAACCACTACTTCAAGGTCTCAGAGCAAGTGACATCACCGATTGAAACGCTGTTTAGCGCGCACCGCTAACTAAGCTAGCCGTTTCACATCCGTTACATAAACACAACAAAAATGGAGAATTAGACAAAAGGTGTTTCAGGTGAGATTTAAACAGGTCTGATACCTGAAAAAGAAAATACATTTGTGCCTACTTCACCCAAGAAGTGTGTAGTTCCAGTAGTTAGCTACACCACTACACAGGTAAAACATATTTGAATTTAGTTCAACTACCACCAAGCTGCTGAAAAATGTTATTCAAATGACTAAACTCAGCAAAAAAAAGAAACGCACCTTTTCTATTGTTCTATTGAATGTTTATATACTAAAGGCAGCCCTGAAATTTGCTGAGTGTCAAAATGTGTGGTTTTTAAAAGTTGGGTTGGAGGGGGGTTGATTATCTGACGACGAGTACAATGTGAAGACATTTATTGATTTCAAAGTTTTCATATTTTATAAGTGCAATCTTCCATCTTCCAAAGTGATCTTCCATTGTACCAGTCTACTTACAATTTTCATCACACTCAAACATTTCCAGATATCATACTACACATGACGGTGACACGGTAGTTACAAACCTTTATAACCTCCTATTCTGCATAATACGCTTCTATTCACTCTCAAAATGCCAGTCATTCCTGGGATGTGTTCTAACCAAAGACCGTGAAATGCATGGAAGAAGCCATCGATGACGTCACCCCATTGTTTCCTATGAGAATGCTCAGTTTGTTAAAATGAGCAGGAAGTGTCTTTTCAGCGTGTCGCAATCTTGCTTACATGGAGGAGTTTTGGAAACATTGTACGCACATTTTGAGCTACTCTACGAAGTGACGTTGCAGGACTGCTCAGTGCTGCCTCCTCTCATGGAGTATCTCAAGTTGAAGGCCACCCGAGGTACTGCAGGCTTCCATGAGCAACTAAACTATACTTATAACTTTGTCTGTGTGTGGCTTTAAAGTAATCGGTTCAACGACACACATCTGGTGAAATAAAAGCAATTATTGGTACCATTAACTGTATTCGAAAAAAATATTTATATCCACGAATATTGACTATCGCCATTTCCCCATTCCACTATAATGGGGGAATCGATGCTGTTTTCGAGAAACAATGCCGGCAGTACTGCGGTCGGCCTTCAACTCAAAGTGATCAATGGGAGGGGACAGTCATTCTCCGCTGGTTCTAACCCGCTGAGAGCATACTCTGGAATGTGCGTTAATATCTCCACCCCTGCTACGCAAACTGCGGACAGATGTTTACGACTAGACTGGTGGAGTTACGTAGAGTACTTCCAAATGACCATGTCCTCGCTGATGACACAGATTGAGATTGAGAGGAACCAATCGGCGCCTGGAATGTCGAAGCCTTGTCCAATCAGAAGTTCACAAATTTGGGACCTCTGTTTGTGATCTCCTTAGTCCCTCTGTTTACAGTAAATCTTTCATTTTTGTTGCTGCTGAAAGACTCCGAAAAGTAGAAACAAGACGAATTTGACCGATTCTACAATTGGCCGTTTAACGGTAAGCGATCAGTGTTTATTTATCGCGTTTTTCTGAAGTTAATATAGATGTATTGTTTTCTCCGACGATTTTCGGACATAATGAGGGGCGCTTTCAATTTTACTTCCTGCTAAACTGACAAGGCCGAGAGCCCAGGTTTCATGTCAACTTCCCTCGCCGTGACTATTGTAATGCAGTTTCTGGGTGTGTTGCTATGTTTAGGATTCAAAACAGATCTCCTCTCAGATTAGTTTTTATGTTGAGAAATACATTATTTGTCAGGTACAGAGTTGGGATAGGCTGTCTTGCTTTGGTGTCAGTGTAAAAGTCATGACACACTGGCGCGCTCCATTGTCGCTACACTGATTCACTCAACTGTATGGTAGATAGTTTGGGTGATGGGACATCTGGCTTCATAACATTCTGTTTTAGTAAGGGAAGTTTTTTTTTTTTGTATGTTTACGTCATACCCAAAGTTTGTAACCAACCTGTAAATATTAATCAAATGGGATAAATGAGCTTGCCTGTCAAGTGAAATGCACCGACCAAGAAGACTATAGTAGCTACTGTACCCTGCTAGACAGTTGGCTAATTGTTTTAACTCCATAGAGTGCTGAGACAGCAAATGCACATTAGTGTTTACTGGAAAAGCCGAGGATAATTCACTTGGGCTGTGGTTGTTCTAATGGGAGTTGGTGTTGACTAGAGCGACCCCGTGTGGCTGCTGGGTACATTACAGTATTATGGTGCCGGGGTTGATTGAGTCGCGTTCCATTCATGTCCCTACCATCTATAAATGTGTGTGTGTTGATCCTCCACCACCAGTCCTCCATATTGTTTGCACTCCTCTCAGATGTATGCACATTGAAAGGGGTTAAGGGAAGAGGGGAAGGACCAGAATAGAACTAGGCTGTGGTTTTGGTTCTGCTTTAGTCGTCTGTCTGCTACTCCGTCACATGGTGCTTTATTGAACGGAACGAAACCTTTTTTCTCTTTGAAACGGTGGATAGAAATAGAGCGTCTCTAATCTGCATCACAAAGACGCATCCCGTTGTGACTTTAATTTCCCTCATCAACTTTAAACATCAGCTAACCGATCGCTGCAGCTGTACATAGACCATCTGTAAATAGCCCAGCCAATCTACCTACCTCATCCCCATACTGTTTTTATTTTATTTACTTTTCTGCTGTTTTGCACACCAGTATCTCTACTTGCACATCATAATCTGCTCATTTATCACTCCAGTGTTAATCTGCTAAATTGTAATTATTCGCTCCTATGGCCTATTTATTGCCTCCCTCCTCATGCCTTTTGAACACACTGTATATAGACTTTCTTTTCTCTACTGTGTCATTGACTTGTCTTGTTTATTGTTTACTCCATGTGTAACTCTGTGTTGTTGTCTGTTCACACTGCTTTGCTTTATCCTGGCCAGGTCACAGTTGCAAATGAGAACTTGTTCTCAACTAGCCCACCTGGTTAAATAAAGGTGTTCTCAACTAGCCCACCTGGTTAAATAAAGGTGTTCTCAACTAGCCCACCTGGTTAAATAAAGGTGTTCTCAACTAGCCTACCTGGTTAAATAAAGGTGTTCTCAACTAGCCTACCTGGTTAAATAAAGGTGTTCTCAACTAGCCTACCTGGTTAAATAAAGGTGTTCTCAACTAGCCCACCTGGTTAAATAAAGGTGTTCTCAACTAGCCTACCTGGTTAAATAAAGGTGTTCTCAACTAGCCTACCTGGTTAAATAAAGGTGTTCTCAACTAGCCCACCTGGTTAAATAAAGGTGTTCTCAACTAGCCCACCTGGTTAAATAAAGGTGTTCTCAACTAGCCTACCTGGTTAAATAAAGGTGTTCTCAACTAGCCTACCTGGTTAAATAAAGGTGTTCTCAACTAGCCTACCTGGTTAAATAAAGGTGTTCTCAACTAGCCTACCTGGTTAAATAAAGGTGTTCTCAACTAGCCCACCTGGTTAAATAAAGGTGTTCTCAACTAGCCTACCTGGTTAAATAAAGGTGTTCTCAACTAGCCTACCTGGTTAAATAAAGGTGTTCTCAACTAGCCCACCTGGTTAAATAAAGGTGTTCTCAACTAGCCTACCTGGTTAAATAAAGGTGTTCTCAACTAGCCTACCTGGTTAAATAAAGGTGTTCTCAACTAGCCCACCTGGTTAAATAAAGGTGTTCTCAACTAGCCTACCTGGTTAAATAAAGGTGTTCTCAACTAGCCTACCTGGTTAAATAAAGGTGTTCTCAACTAGCCCACCTGGTTAAATAAAGGTGAAATAAAAATGATTAAAATAAAACAAATCCCACTGTGGGATGTCTGATCTAGAAAACACATTTCTATCTGACCAGTAAAGTCTTCTCTATCTGACCAGTCAGTCTGTCTTTCTCACATGCCCCCCCCCCTCGCTCCTCCTCCAGGGGAAGCCCACCGCCCCCCCCCCTCCCGTCACAAAATGCCGTTGGTGACGAGGAACATCGAGCCTCGCCATGTGTGCCGCCAGGTGCTCCCCAGCACCATCCGCAGTGAGCTGGAGTGTGTCACCAACATCAGCCTCGCCAACATCATACGTCAGCTAGGCAGCCTCAGTAAGTTTCTGTCTCTGTGTGTGATGTGAGTTTATACCTAGGGAAATGCTTAATGCAATGAAATGTATGTGTATTGTAGTATGATTGTGTGTGTCTTGTTATGTCATCGTGTGTGTATGTAGGCTATAAATATACATTTGTTTGTTTAGGTA
>NC_060181.1:10772798-10822798 GCF_021184085.1 Oncorhynchus gorbuscha | reverse complement strand
ACACACCTCAGCCTGTACAGGTACACACACACACACACACACACACACACCTCAGCCTGTACAGGTACACACACACACACACACCTCAGCCTGTACAGGTACACACACACACACACACCTCAGCCTGTACAGGTACACACACACACACACCTCAGCCTGTACAGGTACACACACACACACACACACAGGTACACACACACACACCTCAGCCTGTACAGGTACACACACACACACACCTCAGCCTGTACAGGTACACACACACACACACACACACCTCAGCCTGTACAGGTACACACACACACACACCTCAGCCTGTACACACACACACACACACACACCTCAGCCTGTACAGGTACACACACACACACACACCTCAGCCTGTACAGGTACACACACACACACACACACACCTCAGCCTGTACAGGTACACACACACACACACACACACCTCAGCCTGTACAGGTACACACACACACACACACACACCTCAGCCTGTACAGGTACACACACACACACACACACCTCAGCCTGTACAGGTACACACACACACACCTCAGCCTGTACAGGTACACACACACACACACACACACACACACACCTCAGCCTGTACAGGTACACACACACACACACCTCAGCCTGTACAGGTACACACACACACACCTCAGCCTGTACAGGTACACACACACACACACACACACACACACCTCAGCCTGTACAGGTACACACACACACACACCTCAGCCTGTACAGGTACACACACACACACACACACCTCAGCCTGTACAGGTACACACACACACACACCTCAGCCTGTACAGGTACACACACACACACCTCAGCCACACACACACACACCTCAGCCTGTACAGGTACACACACACACACACCTCAGCCTGTACAGGTACACACACACACACACCTCAGCCTGTACAGGTACACACACACACACACACACACCTCAGCCTGTACAGGTCAGCCTGTACACACACACACACACACACACCTCAGCCTGTACAGGTACACACACACACACACCTCAGCCTGTACACACACACACACACACACCTCAGCCTGTACAGGTACACACACACACACACCTCAGCCTGTACAGGTACACACACACACCTCAGCCTGTACAGGTACACACACACACACCTCAGCCTGTACAGGTACACACACACACACACCTCAGCCTGTACAGGTACACACACACACACACCTCAGCCTGTACAGGTACACACACACACACACCTCAGCCTGTACAGGTACACACACACACACCTCAGCCTGTACAGGTACACACACACACACCTCAGCCTGTACAGGTACACACACACACACCTCAGCCTGTACACACACACCTCAGCCTGTACAGGTACACACACACACACCTCAGCCTGTACAGGTACACACACACACACACACACACACACCTCAGCCTGTACAGGTACACACACACACACCTCAGCCTGTACAGGTACACACACACACACACCACACACACACACACACACACCTCAGCCTGTACAGGTACACACACACACACACACACCTCAGCCTGTACAGGTACACACACACACACACACACACCTCAGCCTGTACAGGTACACACACACACACACACCTCACAGCCTGTACAGGTACACACACACACACACACCTCAGCCTGTACAGGTACACACACACACACACCTCAGCCTGTACAGGTACACACACACACACCTCACACACACACACACACACACACACACACACACACACACACACACACACCTCAGCCTGTACACACACACACACACACACCTCAGCCTGTACAGGTACACACACACACACACCTCAGCCTGTACAGGTACACACACACACACCTCAGCCTGTACAGGTACACACACACACACCTCAGCCTGTACAGGTACACACACACACACACACCTCAGCCTGTACAGGTACACACACACACCTCAGCCTGTACAGGTACACACACACACACACACACCTCAGCCTGTACAGGTACACACACACACACACACCTCAGCCTGTACAGGTACACACACACACACCTCAGCCTGTACAGGTACACACACACACACCTCAGCCTGTACAGGTACACACACACACACCTCAGCCTGTACAGGTACACACACACACACACACCTCAGCCTGTACAGGTACACACACACACCTCAGCCTGTACAGGTACACACACACACACCTCAGCCTGTACAGGTACACACACACACACACCTCAGCCTGTACAGGTACACACACACACACACACCTCAGCCTGTACAGGTACACACACACACACCTCAGCCAGTACAGGTATACACACACACACCTCAGCCTGTACAGGTACACACACACACACCTCAGCCTGTACAGGTACACACACACACACACCTCAGCCTGTACAGGTACCTCAGCCTGTACACACACACACACACCTCAGCCTGTACAGGTACACACACACACACCTCAGCCTGTACAGGTACACACACACACACACCTCAGCCTGTACAGGTACACACACACACACCTCAGCCTGTACAGGTACACACACACACACACCTCAGCCTGTACAGGTACACACACACACACCTCAGCCTGTACAGGTACACACACACACACACCTCAGCCTGTACAGGTACACACACACACACACACAGCCTGTACACACACACACACACCTCAGCCTGTACAGGTACACACACACACACCTCAGCCTGTACAGGTACACACACACACACCTCAGCCTGTACAGGTACACACACACACACACCTCAGCCTGTACAGGTACACACACACACACACCTCAGCCTGTACAGGTACACACACACACACACCTCAGCCTGTACAGGTACACACACACACCTCAGCCTGTACAGGTACACACACACACACACACACACACCTCAGCCTGTACAGGTACACACACACACACACACCTCAGCCTGTACAGGTACACACACACACACACCTCAGCCTGTACAGGTACACACACACACTCAGCCTGTACAGGTACACACACACACACACACACACACACACCTCAGCCTGTACAGGTACACACACACACACACACCTCAGCCTGTACAGGTACACACACACACACCTCAGCCTGTACACACACACACACCTCAGCCTGTACAGGTACACACACACACACCTCAGCCTGTACAGGTACACACACACACACCTCAGCCTGTACAGGTACACACACACACACCTCAGCCTGTACAGGTACACACACACACACCTCAGCCTGTACAGGTACACACACACACACCTCAGCCTGTACAGGTACACACACACACACCTCAGCCTGTACAGGTACACACACACACACACACACACCTCAGCCTGTACAGGTACACACACACACACCTCAGCCTGTACAGGTACACACACACCTCAGCCTGTACAGGTACACACACACACACCTCAGCCTGTACAGGTACACACACACACACCTCACACACACACACACACCTCAGCCTGTACAGGTACACACACACACACACCTCAGCCTGTACAGGTACACACACACACACACACACACCTCAGCCTGTACAGGTACACACACACACACCTCAGCCTGTACAGGTACACACACACACACACACACACACCTCAGCCTGTACAGGTACACACACACACACCTCAGCCTGTACAGGTACACACACACACACACCTCAGCCTGTACAGGTACACACACACACACACACCTCAGCCTGTACAGGTACACACACACCTCAGCCTGTACAGGTACACACACACACACACACACACCTCAGCCTGTACAGGTACACACACACACACCTCAGCCTGTACAGGTACACACACACCTCAGCCTGTACAGGTACACACACACACACACCTCAGCCTGTACAGGTACACACACACACACCTCAGCCTGTACAGGTACACACACACACACCTCAGCCTGTACAGGTACACACACACACACACACACACACACACACACACACCTCAGCCTGTACAGGTACACACACACACACACCTCAGCCTGTACACACCTCAGCCTGTACAGGTACACACACACACACCTCAGCCTGTACAGGTACACACACACACACCTCAGCCTGTACAGGTACACACACACACACACCTCAGCCTGTACAGGTACACACACACACACCTCAGCCTGTACACACACACACCTCAGCCTGTACAGGTACACACACACACCTCAGCCTGTACACACACACACACACCTCAGCCTGTACAGGTACACACACAGCCACACACACACACACACACCTCAGCCTGTACAGGTACACACACACACACACACACACCTCAGCCTGTACAGGTACACACACACACCTCAGCCACACACACACACACACCTCAGCCTACAGGTACACACAGGTACACACACACACACCTCAGCCTGTACAGGTACACACACACACACACCTCAGCCTGTACACACACACACACACCTCAGCCTGTACACACACACACACCTCAGCCTGTACAGGTACACACACACCTCAGCCTGTACAGGTACACACACACCTCAGCCTGTACAGGTACACACACACACACACACACCTCAGCCTGTACAGGTACACACACACACACACCTCAGCCTGTACAGGTACACACACACACCTCAGCCTGTACAGGTACACACACACACACACACCTCAGCCTGTACAGGTACACACACACACACAGCCACAGGTACACACACACAGCCTGTACAGGTACACACACACACACACTCTCAGCCTGTACAGGTACACACACACACAGCCTGTACAGGTACACACACACACACCTCAGCCTGTACAGGTACACACACACACACCTCAGCCTGTACAGGTACACACACACACACCTCAGCCTGTACAGGTACACACACACACACCTCAGCCTGTACAGGTACACACACACACACACACACACCTCAGCCTGTACAGGTACACACACACACACACCTCAGCCTGTACAGGTACACACACACACACCTCAGCCTGTACAGGTACACACACACACACCTCAGCCTGTACAGGTACACACACACACACACACAGCCTGTACACACACACACACACCTCAGCCTGTACAGGTACACACACACCTCAGCCTGTACACACACACACACCTCAGCCTGTACAGGTACAGGTACACACACACTCAGCCAGTACAGGTACACACACACACACCTCAGCCTGTCAGCCTGTACAGGTACACACACACACACCTCAGCCTGTACAGGTCAGCCTGTACAGCCTGTACACACACACACACACACACACACACACCTCAGCCTGTACAGGTACACACACACACACACCTCAGCCTGTACAGGTACACACACACACCTCAGCCTGTACAGTACACACACACACACACACACACACACACACCTCAGCCTGTACAGTACACACACACACACACACACCTCAGCCACACACACACACCTCAGCCTGTACACACACACACACCTCAGCCTGTACAGGTACACACACACACACACACACACACCTCAGCCTGTACAGGTACACACACACACACACACACACACACCTCAGCCTGTACAGGTACACACACACACACCTCAGCCTGTACAGGTACACACACACACACACCTCAGCCTGTACACACACACACACCTCAGCCTGTACAGGTACACACACACACACACACCACACAGCTCAGCCTGTACAGGTACACACACACACACCTCAGCCAGTACAGGTACACACACACACCTCAGCCACACACACTCAGCCTGTACAGGTACACACACACACCTCAGCCACACACACACACCTCAGCCAGTACAGGTACACACACACACACCTCAGCCTGTACAGGTACACACACACACACACACACACCTCAGCCTGTACAGGTACACACACACACACCTCAGCCTGTACAGGTACACACACACACACACACACCTCAGCCTGTACAGGTACACACACACACACACACCTCAGCCAGTACAGGTACACACACACACACACACACCTCAGCCAGTACAGGTACACACACACACACACACCTCAGCCAGTACAGGTACACACACACACACCTCAGCCTGTACACACACACCTCACACACCTCAGCCTGTACAGGTACACACACACACACACACACCTCAGCCTGTACAGGTACACACACACACACCTCAGCCTGTACAGGTACACACACACACACCTCAGCCTGTACAGGTACACACACACACACCTCAGCCTGTACAGGTACACACACACACACACACACACACCTCAGCCTGTACAGGTACACACACACACACCTCAGCCTGTACAGGTACACACACACACACACCTCAGCCTGTACAGGTACACACACACACACCTCAGCCTGTACAGGCACACACACACCTCAGCCTGTACAGGTACACACACACACACACACACCTCAGCCTGTACAGGTACACACACACACACCTCACCAGTACAGCCTGTACACACACACACACACACACCTCAGCCAGTACAGGTACACACACACACACCTCACCAGTGTACAGGTACACACACACACACACACACACCTCAGCCAGTACAGGTACACACACACACACACACACCTCAGCCAGTACAGGTACCACACACACACACACACACACACCTCAGCCAGTACACACACACACACACACACACACACACCTCAGCCTGTACAGGTACACACACACACACACACCTCAGCCTGTACAGGTACACACACACACACACACACACCTCAGCCTGTACAGGTACACACACACACACACACACACACACCTCAGCCTGTACAGGTACACACACACACACACACACACCTCACACCTCAGCCTGTACAGGTACACACACACACACCACACAGCCTGTACACACACACACACACACCTCAGCCAGTACAGGTACACACACACACACACAGCCACACACACACACACACCTCAGCCTGTACAGGTACACACACACACACACACCTCAGCCTGTACACACACACACACACACACACCTCAGCCTGTACACACACACACACCTCAGCCAGTACAGGTACACACACACACACACACCTCAGCCAGTACAGGTACACACACACACACCTCAGCCAGTACAGGTACACACACACACACACACACACCTCAGCCAGTACAGGTACACACACACACACACCTCAGCCAGTACAGGTACACACACCTCAGCCTGTACAGGTACACACACCTCAGCCAGTACAGGTACACACACACACACACACACACACACACCTCAGCCAGTACAGGTACACACACACACACACACCTCAGCCAGTACAGGTACACACACACACACCTCAGCCTGTACAGGTACACACACACACACCTCAGCCAGTACAGGTACACACACACACACCTCAGCCAGTACACACACACACACACCTCAGCCAGTACAGGTACACACACACACCTCAGCCAGTACAGGTACACACACACACACCTCAGCCTGTACAGGTACACACACACACACACCTCAGCCAGGTACACACACACACACACACCTCAGCCTGTACAGGTACAGCCACACACACACACACACCTCAGCCAGTACAGGTACACACACACACACACACCTCAGCCAGTACAGGTACACACACACACACACACACACACACCTCAGCCAGTACAGGTACACACACACACACACACCTCAGCCAGTACAGGTACACACACACACACACACACCTCAGCCAGTACAGGTACACACACACACACACACCTCACACACACACACACACACACCACACACCTCAGGTACAGGTACACACACACACACACACACACACACACACACACCTCAGCCAGTACAGGTACACACACACACCACAGCCAGTACAGGTACACACACACACACACCTCAGCCAGTACAGGTACACACACACACACACACACCTCAGCCAGTACAGGTACACACACACACACACCTCAGCCAGTACTCACACCTCACCACACACACACCTCAGCCAGTACAGGTACACACACACACCTCAGCCTGTACAGGTACAGCCACACACACACACCTCAGCCAGTACAGGTACACACACACACACACCTCAGCCAGTACAGGTACACACACACACCTCAGCCAGTACAGGTACACACACACACACCTCAGCCAGTACAGGTACACACACACACACACACACAGGTCAGCCAGTACACCTCAGCCACACACACACACACCTCAGCCAGTACAGGTACACACACACACACACACCTCAGCCAGTACAGGTACACACACACACCTCAGCCTGTACACACACACACACACACACCTCAGCCAGTACACACACACACACACCTCAGCCAGTACAGGTACACACACACACACCTCAGCCAGTACAGGTACACACACACACACACCTCAGCCAGTACAGGTACACACACACACACAGCCAGTACAGGTACACACACAGCACACCTCAGCCAGTACAGGTACACACACACACACACACAGCCACACACACACACACCTCAGCCACACACAGGTACACACACACACACACCTCAGCCAGTACAGGTACACACACACACACACACACCTCAGCCAGTACAGGTACACACACACACACACCTCAGCCAGTACAGGTACACACACACACACACACACACCTCAGCCAGTACAGGTACACACACACACACACACACACCTCAGCCTGTACACACACCTCAGCCACACACACACACACACCTCAGCCAGTACAGTACACACACACACACACACACACACACCTCAGCCTGTACAGGTACACACACACACACCTCAGCCAGTACACACACACACACACACACCTCAGCCTGTACAGGTACACACACACACCTCAGCCTGTACACACACACACACAGCCAGTACAGGTACACACACACACCTCAGCCAGTACACACACACACACACACACACACACACCTCAGCCAGTACAGGTACACACACACACACACACACCTCAGCCAGTACAGGTACACACACACACACACACACACACCTCAGCCAGTACAGGTACACACACACACACACACACCTCAGCCAGTACAGGTACACACACACACACACCTCAGCCTGTACAGGTACACACACACACACCTCAGCCTGTACAGGTACACACACACACACCTCAGCCTGTACACACACACACACCTCAGCCTGTACAGGTACACACACACACACCTCAGCCAGTACAGGTACACACACACACACCTCAGCCTGTACAGGTACACACACACACACACACCTCAGCCAGTACAGGTACACACACACACACACCTCAGCCAGTACAGGTACACACACACACACACCTCAGCCAGTACAGGTACACACACACACACACACACACACACACACACCTCAGCCAGTACAGGTACACACACACACCTCAGCCAGTACAGGTACACACACACACACACACACACACACACCTCAGCCAGTACAGGTACACACACACACACACACACCTCAGCCAGTACACACACACACACACACACACACACACACCTCAGCCAGTACAGGTACACACACACACACACACCTCAGCCAGTACAGGTACACACACACACCTCAGCCACACACACTCAGCCAGTACAGGTACACACACACACACAGTACAGGTCAGCCAGTACAGGTACACACACACACAGGTACACACACACACACACTCAGCCAGTACAGGTACACACACACACCTCAGCCAGTACAGGTACACACACACACCTCAGCCAGTACAGCCAGTACAGGTACACACACACACACACCTCAGCCAGTACAGTACACACACACACACACACACACCTCAGCCAGTACAGGTACACACACACACACACCTCAGCCAGTACAGGTACACACACACACACACCTCAGCCAGTACAGGTACACACACACACACACACACACACCTCAGCCAGTACAGGTACACACACACACACACACACACAGCCACACACACACACCTCAGCCAGTACAGGTACACACACACACACACCTCAGCCAGTACAGGTACACACACACACACCTCAGCCAGTACACACACACACACCTCAGCCACAGGTACACACACACACACACACACACACCTCAGCCAGTACAGGTACACACACACACACTCAGCCAGTACAGTACACACACACACACACACACACAGCCAGTACAGGTACACACACACACACACACTCAGCCAGTACACACACACACACACACACACCTCAGCCAGTACACACACACACACACACACACACCTCAGCCAGTACAGGTACACACACACACACACACCTCAGCCAGTACAGGTACACACACACACACACACCTCAGCCAGTACAGGTACACACACACACACACCTCAGCCAGTACAGGTACACACACACACACACAGCCAGCCAGGTACACACACACACACACACCTCAGCCAGTACAGGTACACACACACACACCTCAGCCAGTACAGGTACAGGTACAGGTACACACACACTCACACACACACACACACACACACACACACACACACACACACACACACACACACACACACACACACACACACACACACACACACACACCTCAGCCAGTACACACACACACACACACACCTCAGCCAGTACAGGTACACACACACACACCTCAGCCAGTACAGGTACACACACACACACACACCTCAGCCAGTACAGGTACACACACACACACACACACACACACACCTCAGCCAGTACAGGTACACACACACACACACCTCAGCCAGTACAGGTACACACACACACACCTCACACACACACACACACACACACACACCTCAGCCAGTACAGGTACACACACACACACACCTCAGCCACCTCAGCCAGTACAGGTACACACACACACACACACACACACACACTCAGCCTGTACACACACACACACACACACCTCAGCCAGTACAGACACACACACACACACACCTCAGCCAGTACAGGTACACACACACACACACCTCAGCCAGTACAGGTACACACACACACACACCTCAGCCAGTACAGGTACACACACACACACCTCAGCCAGTACAGGTACACACACACACACACCTCAGCCAGTACAGGTACACACACACACACACCTCAGCCAGTACAGGTACACACACACACACACCTCAGCCAGTACAGGTACACACACACACACACCTCAGCCAGTACAGGTACACACACACACCTCAGCCAGTACAGGTACACACACACACACCTCAGCCAGTACAGGTACACACACACACACCTCAGCCAGTACAGGTACACACACACACCTCAGCCAGTACACACACACACCTCAGCCAGTACAGGTACACACACACACACCTCAGCCAGTACAGGTACACACACACACACCTCAGCCAGTACACACACACACCTCAGCCAGTACAGGTACAGCCAGTACAGGTACACACACACACACACCTCAGCCACACACACACACACACCTCAGCCAGTACAGGTACACACACACACACACCTCAGCCAGTACAGGTACACACACACACACACACCTCAGCCAGTACAGGTACACACACACACACACACCTCAGCCAGTACAGGTACACACACACACACACACCTCAGCCAGTACAGGTACACACACACACACACACCTCAGCCAGTACAGGTACACACACACACACACCTCAGCCAGTACAGACACACACACACACACACCTCAGCCAGTACAGGTACACACACACACACAGCACCTCACACCTCAGCCAGTACACACACACACACCTCAGCCAGTACAGGTACACACACACACACACCTCAGCCAGTACAGGTACACACACACACACCTCAGCCAGTACAGGTACACACACACACCTCAGCCAGTACAGGTACACACACACACACCTCAGCCAGTACAGGTACACACACACACACACCTCAGCCAGTACAGGTACACACACACACACACCTCAGCCAGTACAGGTACACACACACACACACACACCTCAGCCAGTACAGGTACACACACACACACCTCAGCCAGTACAGGTACACACACACACCTCAGCCAGTACAGGTACACACACACACACCTCAGCCAGTACAGGTACACACACACACACCTCAGCCAGTACAGGTACACACACACACACACACACACACACCTCAGCCAGTACAGGCACACACACACCTCAGCCAGTACAGGTACACACACACACACACACACCTCAGCCAGTACAGGTACACACACACACACACACACACCTCAGCCAGTACACACACACACACACCTCAGCCAGTACAGGTACACACACACACACACCTCAGCCAGTACAGGTACACACACACACCTCAGCCAGTACACACACACACACACACCTCAGCCAGTACAGGTACACACACACACACACCTCAGCCAGTACAGGTACACACACACACACCTCAGCCAGTACAGGTACACACACACACCTCAGCCAGTACACACACACACACCTCAGCCAGTACAGGTACACACACACACACCTCAGCCAGTACACACACACACACACACACAGCCAGTACACACACACACACCTCAGCCAGTACAGGTACACACACACACACCTCAGCCAGTACAGGTACACACACACACAGCTCAGTACAGGTACACACACACACACACCTCAGCCAGTACAGGTACACACACACACACCTCAGCCAGTACAGGTACACACACCTCACCAGTACAGTACAGGCACACACACACACACACACACAGCCAGTACAGGTACACACACACACACTCAGCCAGTACAGGTACACACACACACACACACACCTCAGCCAGTACACACACACCTCACACACACACACACACCTCAGCCAGTACAGGTACACACACACACCTCAGCCAGTACAGGTACACACACACACACCTCAGCCAGTACAGGTACACACACACACACACACACACACACCTCAGCCAGTACAGGTACACACACACACACACACACACACACCTCAGCCAGTACACACACACACACACACACACCTCAGCCAGCCAGTACAGGTACACAGGTACACACACACACACACCAGTACAGCCAGTACAGGTACACACACACACACACACCTCAGCCAGTACAGGTACACACACACACACACACCTCAGCCAGTACACACACACACACACACACACCTCAGCCAGTACAGGTACACACACACACACACACACCTCAGCCAGTACAGGTACACACACACACACACACACCTCAGCCAGTACACACACACACACACACACACAGCCAGTACAGGTACACACACACCACCTCAGCCAGTACAGGTACACACACACACACACCTCAGCCAGTACAGGTACACACACCTCAGCCTGTACAGGTACACACACCTCAGCCAGTACAGGTACACACACACACCTCAGCCAGTACAGGTACACACGCACACACACACACACACCTCAGCCAGTACAGGTACACACACACACACACACCTCAGCCAGTACACAGCCACACACACACACACACACACACCTCAGCCAGTACAGGTACACACACACACACACCTCAGCCAGTACAGGTACACACACACACACCTCAGCCAGTACAGGTACACACACACACACCTCAGCCAGTACAGGTACACACACACACACACCTCAGCCAGTACAGGTACACACACACACACCTCAGCCAGTACAGGTACACACACACACACCTCAGCCAGTACAGGTACACACACACACACCTCAGCCAGTACAGGTACACACACACACACACCTCAGCCAGTACACACACACACACACACACACCTCAGCCAGTACAGGTACACACACACACACCTCAGCCAGTACAGGTACACACACACACACACACCTCAGCCAGTACAGGTACACACACACACACACACACACACACCTCAGCCAGTACAGGTACACACACACACACACACCTCAGCCAGTACAGGTACACACACACACACACCTCAGCCAGTACAGGTACACACACACACACACACCTCAGCCAGTACAGGTACACACACACACACACCACCTCAGCCAGGTACACACACACACACACACTCAGCCAGTACAGGTACACACACACACACACACTCAGCCAGTACAGGTACACACACACACACACCTCAGCCAGTACACACACACACACCTCAGCCAGGTACACACACACACACACCTCAGCCAGTACAGGTACACACACACACACACCTCAGCCAGTACAGGTACACACACACACACACCTCAGCCAGTACAGGCACACACACACACCTCAGCCAGTACAGGTACACACACACACCTCAGCCAGTACAGGTACACACACACACACCTCAGCCAGTACAGGTACACACACACACACACACACACCTCAGCCAGTACAGGTACACACACACACACCTCAGCCAGTACAGGTACACACACACACACCTCAGCCAGTACAGGTACACACACACACACCTCAGCCAGTACAGGTACACACACACACACCTCAGCCAGTACACACACACACACACCTCAGCCACACACACACCTCAGCCAGTACAGGTACACACACACACACACACAGCTCAGCCAGTACACACACACACACACACCTCAGCCAGTACAGGTACACACACACACACACCACAGGTACACACACACACACACCTCAGTACACACACACACACACACCTCAGCCAGTACAGGTACACACACACACACACCTCAGCCAGTACACACACACACACACACACACCTCAGCCAGTACAGGTACACACACACACACACACCTCAGCCAGTACAGGTACACACACACACACACAGCCAGCCAGTACAGGTACACACACACACACACACACACCTCAGCCACACACACACACACACACACCTCAGCCAGTACAGGTACACACACACCTCCTCAGCCAGTACAGGTACACACACACACACACACACACACCTCAGCCAGTACAGGTACACACACACACACACACACCTCAGCCAGTACACACACACACACACACACCTCAGCCAGTACACACACACACACACACACACACACACACCACAGCCAGTACACACACACACACACACACACACACCTCAGCCAGTACAGGTACACACACACACACACACACCTCAGCCAGTACAGGTACACACACACACACACCTCAGCCAGTACAGGTACACACACACACACACACCTCAGCCAGTACAGGTACACACACACACACACACACCTCAGCCAGTACAGGTCAGCCAGTACAGGTACACACCTCAGCCACACACACACACACACACCTCAGCCAGTACAGGTACACACACACACCTCAGCCAGTACACACACACACACACACACACACCTCAGCCAGTACAGGTACACACACACACACACCTCAGCCAGTACAGGTACACACACACCTCAGCCAGTACAGGTACACACACACACACACTCAGCCAGTACAGGTACACACACACACACCTCAGCCAGTACAGGTACACACACACACCTCACCCAGTACACACACACACACACACACACCTCAGCCAGTACAGGTACACACACACACACACACCTCAGCCAGTACAGGTACACACACACACACCTCAGCCACACACACACACACCTCAGCCAGTACAGGTACACACACACACACACACACACCTCAGCCAGTACAGGTACACACACACACACCTCAGCCAGTACAGGTACACACACACACACACCTCAGCCAGTACAGGTACACACACACACACACACACACACACCTCAGCCAGTACAGGTACAGGTACACACACACACACCTCAGCCAGTACACACACACACACACACCTCAGCCAGTACAGGTACACACACACACACACACCTCAGCCAGTACAGGTACACACACACACACCTCAGCCAGTACAGGTACACACACACACACACCTCAGCCAGTACACACACACACTCAGCCAGTACAGGTACACACACACCTCAGCCACACACACCTCAGCCAGTACAGGTACACACACACACACACACACCTCAGCCAGTACAGGTACACACACACACACACACCTCAGCCAGTACAGGTACACACACCTCACACACACACACCTCAGCCAGTACAGGTACACACACACACACACCTCAGCCAGTACAGGTACACACACACACACCTCAGCCAGTACAGGTACACACACACACACCTCAGCCAGTACAGGTACACACACACACACACACACACACCTCAGCCAGTACAGGTACACACACACACACACACACACCTCAGCCAGTACAGGTACACACACACACACACACACACCTCAGCCAGTACAGGTACACACACACACCTCAGCCAGTACACACACACACACCTCAGCCAGTACAGGTACACACACACACACACCTCAGCCAGTACAGGTACACACACACACACACCTCAGCCAGTACAGGTACACACACACACACCTCAGCCAGTACAGGTACACACACACACACACACACCTCAGCCAGTACAGGTACACACACACACACACCTCAGCCAGTACAGGTACACACACACACACACCTCAGCCAGTACAGGTACACACACACACACACACCTCAGCCAGTACAGGTACACACACACACACACACACCTCAGCCAGTACAGGTACACACACACACACACACCTCAGCCAGTACAGGTACACACACACACACACCTCAGCCAGTACAGGTACACACACACACACCTCAGCCAGTACAGGTACACACACACACACACACACACCTCAGCCAGTACAGGTACACACACACACACACACCTCACACACACACCACAGCCAGTACAGGTACACACACACACACACACCTCAGCCAGTACAGGTACACACACACACACACACACCTCAGCCAGTACACACACACACACACACACACACACCTCAGCCAGTACAGGTACACACACACACACCTCAGCCAGTACAGGTACACACACACACACACACACACCTCAGCCAGTACAGGTACACACACACACACACCTCAGCCAGTACAGGTACACACACACACACACCTCAGCCAGTACAGGTACACACACACACACACCTCAGCCAGTACAGGTACACACACACACACACACCTCAGCCAGTACAGGTACACACACACACACACACACACACACCTCAGCCAGTACAGGTACACACACACACACACCTCAGCCAGTACAGGTACACACACACACACACACACACACACACACCTCAGCCAGTACACACACACACACACACACACCTCAGCCAGTACAGGTACACACACACACCTCAGCCAGTACAGGCCAGTACAGGTACACACACACAGCCAGTACACACACACCTCAGCCAGTACAGGTACACACACACACACCTCAGCCAGTACACACACACACCTCAGCCAGTACAGGTACACACACACACACCTCAGCCAGTACAGGTACACACACACACACCTCAGCCAGTACAGGTACACACACACACACACCTCAGCCAGTACAGGTACACACACACACACACCTCAGCCAGTACAGGTACACACACACACACACCTCAGCCAGTACAGGTACACACACACACACACCTCAGCCAGTACAGGTACACACACACACACACACACACCTCAGCCAGTACAGGTACACACACACACACCTCAGCCAGTACACACACACACACACACACACACACACACACCTCAGCCAGTACAGGTACACACACACACACACACTCAGCCAGTACAGTACACACACACACACACACACACACACACCTCAGCCAGTACAGGTACACACACACACACCTCAGCCAGTACAGGTACACACACACACACACACACACTCAGCCAGTACAGGTACACACACACACACACACACCTCAGCCAGTACAGGTACACACACACACACACACACCTCAGCCAGTACAGGTACACACACACACACACACCTCAGCCAGTACAGGTACACACACACACACACACCTCAGCCAGTACAGGTACACACACACACACACACACACCTCAGCCAGTACAGGTACACACACACACACACACACACCTCAGCCAGTACAGGTACACACACACACACACCTCAGCCAGTACAGGTACACACACACACACACACCTCAGCCAGTACAGGTACACACACACACACACACACACACACACTCAGCCTCAGCCAGTACAGGTACACACACACACACACACACAGCTCAGCCAGTACAGGTACACACACACACACACAGCCACACACACACACACCACACACACACACACACACACACTCAGCCACACACACACACACACACACACCTCAGCCAGTACACACACACACACACACCTCAGCCAGTACAGGTACACACACACACACACACCTCAGCCAGTACAGGTACACACACACACACACACACACACCTCAGCCAGTACAGGTACACACACACACCTCAGCCAGTACAGGTACACACACACACACCTCAGCCAGTACAGGTACACACACACACACACACACACCTCAGCCAGTACAGGTACACACACACACACACCTCAGCCAGTACAGGTACACACACACACACACCTCAGCCAGTACAGGTACACACACACACACACCTCAGCCAGTACAGGTACACACACACACACACACACACACACACACCTCAGCCAGTACAGGTACACACACACACACACACCTCAGCCAGTACAGGTACACACACACACACACACCTCAGCCAGTACAGGTACACACACACACACACACCTCAGCCAGTACAGGTACACACACACACACCTCAGCCAGTACAGGTACACACACACACACACACCTCAGCCAGTACAGGTACACACACACACACACACCTCAGCCAGTACAGGTACACACACACACACACACACCTCAGCCAGTACAGGTACACACACACACACACAGCCTCAGCCAGTACAGGTACACACACACACACACCTCAGCCAGTACACACACCTCAGCCACACACACACACACCTCAGGTACACACACACACACACACCTCAGCCAGTACAGGTACACACACACACACACACACACCTCAGCCAGTACAGGTACACACACACACACACACCTCACACACACACACACACACACCTCAGCCAGTACAGGTACACACACACACACACCTCAGCCAGTACAGGTACACACACACACACCTCAGCCAGTACAGGTACACACACACACACACACAGCCAGTACAGGTACACACACACACACACCTCAGCCAGTACAGGTACACACACACACACACACACCTCAGCCAGTACAGGTACACACACACACACACCTCAGCCAGTACAGGTACACACACACACACACCTCAGCCAGTACAGCCAGTACAGGTACACACACACACACACACACACCTCAGCCAGTACAGGTACACACACACACACACCTCAGCCAGTACACACACACACACCTCAGCCAGTACAGGTACACACACACACACACACACACCTCAGCCAGTACAGGTACACACACACACACACACCTCAGCCAGTACACACACACACACACACCTCAGCCAGTACAGGTACACACACACACACACACACACCTCAGCCAGTACAGGTACACACACACACACACACACCTCAGCCAGTACAGGTACACACACACACACACACCTCAGCCAGTACAGGTACACACACACACACACACACACCTCAGCCAGTACAGGTACACACACACACACACACACCTCAGCCAGTACAGGTACACACACACACACACACACCTCAGCCAGTACAGGTACACACACACACACACACCTCAGCCAGTACAGGTACACACACACACACACACACACCTCAGCCAGTACACACACACACACACACACACCTCAGCCAGTACCTCAGCCACACACACACACACACCTCAGCCAGTACAGGTACACACACACACACACTCAGCCAGTACAGGTACACACACACACACACCTCAGCCAGTACAGGTACACACACACACACACACCTCAGCCCAGGTACAGGTACACACACACACACACACACCTCAGCCAGTACAGGTACACACACACACACACCTCAGCCAGTACAGGTACACACACACAGTACACACACACACACACACCTCAGCCAGTACAGGTACACACACACACACACACACCTCAGCCAGTACAGGTACACACACACACACACCTCAGCCAGTACAGGTACACACACACACACACCTCAGCCAGTACAGGTACACACACACACACACACACCTCAGCCAGTACAGGTACACACACACACACACACACACCTCAGCCAGTACAGGTACACACACACACACACCTCAGCCAGTACAGGTACACACACACACCTCAGCCAGTACAGGTACACACACACACACACCTCAGCCAGTACAGGTACACACACACACACACCTCAGCCAGCCAGTACACACACACACACACACACCTCAGCCAGTACAGGTACACACACACACCTCAGCCACACACCTCAGCCAGTACAGGTACACACACACACACACACACCTCACACACACACACACACCTCAGCCAGTACAGGTACACACACACACACACACACACCTCAGCCAGTACAGGTACACACACACACACACACCTCAGCCAGTACAGGTACACACACACACACACACCTCAGCCAGTACAGGTACACACACACACACACCTCAGCCAGTACACACACACACACCTCAGCCAGTACAGGTACACACACACACACACCTCAGCCAGTACAGGTACACACACACACACACCTCAGCCAGTACAGGTACACACACACACACACCTCAGCCAGTACAGGTACACACACACACACACACACCTCAGCCAGTACAGGTACACACACACACACACACACCTCAGCCAGTACAGGTACACACACACACACACACACCTCAGCCAGTACAGGTACACACACACACACACACCTCAGCCAGTACAGGTACACACACACACACCTCAGCCAGTACAGGTACACACACACACACACACACACACACACACACACACACACACACACACACACACACACCTCAGCCAGTACAGGTACACACACACACACACACACCTCAGCCAGTACAGGTACACACACACACACACTCAGCCAGTACAGCCACACACACACACACACACACACCTCAGCCAGTACAGGTACACACACACACACACACACCTCAGCCAGTACAGGTACACACACACACACACCTCAGCCAGTACAGGTACACACACACACACACACACCTCAGCCAGTACAGGTACACACACACACACACACACACACACCTCAGCCAGTACAGGTACACACACACACACACACACACACCTCAGCCAGTACAGGTACACACACACACACACACACACACACCTCAGCCAGTACAGGTACACACACACACACACCTCAGCCAGTACAGGTACACACACACACAGCCAGTACACACACACACACACCTCAGCCAGTACAGGTACACACACACACACACCTCAGCCAGTACAGGTACACACACACACACCTCAGCCAGTACAGGTACACACACACACACACCTCAGCCAGTACAGGTACACACACACACACACACACCTCAGCCAGTACACACACACACACACACACACCTCAGCCAGTACAGGTACACACACACACACCTCAGCCACACACACACCTCAGCCAGTACAGGTACACACACACACACACACACACACACCTCAGCCAGTACACACACACACACACCTCAGCCAGTACAGGTACACACACACACACACACACACACCTCAGCCAGTACAGGTACACACACACACACCTCAGCCAGTACACACACACACACACACAGTACACACACACACACACCTCAGCCAGTACAGGTACACACACACACACACTCAGCCAGTACAGGTACACACACACACACACACACACCTCAGCCAGTACAGGTACACACACACACACACAGCCAGTACAGGTACACACACACACACCTCAGCCAGTACAGGTACACACACACACACACCTCAGCCACACACACACACACACACACACAGCCAGTACAGGTACACACACACACACACACCTCAGCCAGTACAGGTACACACACACACACACACACCTCAGCCAGTACAGGTACACACACACACACACACCTCAGCCAGTACAGGTACACACACACACACACCTCAGCCAGTACAGGTACACACACACACACACACCTCAGCCAGTACACACACACACCTCAGCCACACACACACACACACACTCAGCCAGTACAGGTACACACACACACACACACACACCTCAGCCAGTACAGGTACACACACACACACACACACCTCAGCCAGTACAGGTACACACACACACACACACACCTCAGCCAGTACAGGTACACACACACACACACACACCTCAGCCAGTACAGGTACACACACACACACACACCTCAGCCAGTACAGGTACACACACACACACACACACCTCAGCCAGTACAGGTACACACACACACACACACCTCAGCCAGTACAGGTACACACACACACACACACCTCAGCCAGTACAGGTACACACACACACACACACACACACACCTCAGCCAGTACACACACACACACACACACACCTCAGCCAGTACAGGTACACACACACACACACACCTCAGCCAGTACACACACACACCTCACACACACACACACACCTCAGCCAGTACAGGTACACACACACACACACCTCAGCCAGTACAGGTACACACACACACACCTCAGCCAGTACACACACACACACACACCTCAGCCAGTACAGGTACACACACACACACACACCTCAGCCAGTACAGGTACACACACACACACACACCTCAGCCAGTACAGGTACACACACACACACACACACACACACACCTCAGCCAGTACAGGTACACACACACACCTCAGCCAGTACAGGTACACACACACACACACCTCAGCCAGTACAGGTACACACACACACACACACCTCAGCCAGTACAGGTACACACACACACACACACCTCAGCCAGTACACACACACACCTCAGCCAGTACAGGTACACACACACACACACCTCAGCCAGTACAGGTACACACACACACACCTCAGCCAGTACAGGTACACACACACACACACACCTCAGCCAGTACAGGTACACACACACCTCAGCCAGTACAGGTACACACACACACACACCTCAGCCAGTACAGGTACACACACACACACACCTCAGCCAGTACAGGTACACACACACACACACCTCAGCCAGTACAGGTACACACACACACACACACACCTCAGCCAGTACAGGTACACACACACACACACCTCAGCCAGTACAGGTACACACACACACACACACACACACACACACACCTCAGCCAGTACACACACACACACACACCTCAGCCAGTACAGGTACACACACACACACACACACACACCTCAGCCAGTACAGGTACACACACACACACACACCTCAGCCAGTACAGGTACACACACACACACACCTCAGCCAGTACAGGTACACACACACACACACCTCAGCCAGTACAGGTACACACACACACACACACACACACACACACACCTCAGCCAGTACAGGTACACACACACACACACACCTCAGCCAGTACAGGTACACACACACACACACACACACACACCTCAGCCAGTACAGGTACACACACACACACACACACACACACACACAGCCAGTCACAGGTACACACACACACACACACACCTCAGCCAGTACAGGTACACACACACACACACACACACACACCTCAGCCAGTACAGGTACACACACACACACACAGCCACACACACACACACACACCTCAGCCAGTACAGGTACACACACACACACCTCAGCCAGTACACACACACACACTCAGCCAGTACAGGTACACACACACACACACACACTCAGCCAGTACACACACACACACACACACACACTCACAGTACACACACACACACACACACACACACCTCAGCCAGTACACACACACACACACACACACACACACACACACACACACACACACACACACACACACACACTCAGCCAGTACAGGTACACACACACACACCTCAGCCAGTACAGGTACACACACACACACACCTCAGCCAGTACAGGTACACACACACACACACCTCAGCCAGTACAGGTACACACACACACACACCTCAGCCAGTACAGGTACACACACACACACCTCAGCCAGTACAGGTACACACACACACACACCTCAGCCAGTACAGGTACACACACACACACACACCTCAGCCAGTACAGGTACACACACACACACACCTCAGCCAGTACAGGTACACACACACACACCTCAGCCAGTACAGGTACACACACACACACCTCAGCCAGTACAGGTACACACACACACACACCTCAGCCAGTACAGGTACACACACCTCAGCCAGTACAGGTACACACACCTCAGCCTGTACAGGTACACACACCTCAGCCAGTACAGGTACACACACACACACCTCAGCCAGTACAGGTACACACACACACACACACACACCTCAGCCAGTACAGGTACACACACACACACACACACACCTCAGCCAGTACAGGTACACACACACACACACACCTCAGCCAGTACAGGTACACACACACACACACACACCTCAGCCAGTACAGGTACACACACACACACACACACACACACACACACACACACACACCTCAGCCAGTACAGGTACACACACACACACACACACACCTCAGCCAGTACAGGTACACACACACACACACACACACCTCAGCCAGTACAGGTACACACACACACACACACACACACACACACACACACACACACACACACACACACACACACACACACACACACACACACCTCAGCCTGTACAGGTACACACCTCAGCCAGTACAGGTACACACACACACACACACACACACACACACACACACCTCAGCCAGTACAGGTGTACACACACACACACCTCAGCTAAGGGGAGGACGGCTCATAATAATGGGGTGAATGGAATGGTACCAAACACCTTAACTTTTTCCGTTCACATATATATATATATATATAATGTGTCTGTGTCACTACATGGCCAAATGTATGTGAGGCCTGGCTCACAGTCGGAGTCCAATTCATCCCAAAGGTCTTTGACGGGGTTGAGTTCAGCGCTCTGTGCAGGCAAGTCAAGTTATTCCACACCGATCTCGACAAACCATTTCTGGATGGACTTCACTTTGTGCACGGGGGTATTGTCATGCTGAAACAGGAAAGGGCCTTTCCCAAACTGTTGCCACAAAGTTGGAAGCACAGAATCGTCTAGAATGTCATTGTGTGCTGTAGCGTTAAGATTTCTCTTCACTGCAACTAAGGGGCCTAGCCCGAACCATGAAAAACAGCCCCAGACCATTATTCCCCCTCCACCAAACTTTACAGTTGACACTAATATATGCCATTTAGCAGACGCTTTTATCCAAAGCGACTTACAGTCATGTGTGCATACATTCTACGTATGGGTACAGGCACTATGCATTGGGGTGGGTAGTGTTCTCCTGGAATCGGCCAAACCCAGATTCGACTGCCAGATAGTGAAGTGTCATTCATCACTCTAGAGAACGCGTTTCCACTGTTCCAGAGTCCGATGGGGACGAGCTTTACACCCCTCCAGCCAAGGTTGGCATTGATCTTAGGCTGCTCGGCCATGGAAAACCATTTCACGAAGCTCCCAACTAACAGTGCTTGTGCTGACGTTGCTTCCAGAGGCACTAAGGACAAAATGTTAATGCTCTTCAGCAAACGGTGGTCCCGTTCTGTGAGCTTGTGTGGCCTACCACTTCACTGCTGAGCCGTTGTTGCTCCTAGACGTTCAGCACTTACAGTTGACAGGGGCAGCTCTAGCAGGGCAGAAATGTAAAGAACTGACTTGTTGGAAAGGTGGCATCCTATGACGTTACCACATTGAAAGTCAGTGAGCTCTTCAGCACGGGCCATTTTACTGCCATTGTTTGTCTATGGAGATTGCATGGCGGTGTGCTCAATTTTATACACCGGTCAGCAACGTGTGTGGCTGAAATAGCCAAATCCACTGATTTTGAAGGGGTGTTCACATACTTTTGTGTATGTAGTGTACTTTCTGAAGGCACTGTAGCTGGCTAGACTACCATTCTAAAATGTTTAGCTGACATGCCTAATTCAGTGACGAACTTTCACCTTGTCTATTCTACTATTCGTACTCTTTTTTGGGGGGGGGTTGGGGGCCCTAAGTGACCCTGCACACACACACACACACACACACACACACACACTGATTTGGCCTGTTGTCATGATCAGGGACGATGGGAAGGATGCCTTGAAGTTCTACACCGACCCGTCTTACTTCTTTGAGCTGTGGAAGGAGAAGATGCTGCAGGACACCAAGGACATCATGAAGGAGAGACGCAAACACAGGGTAACACACACTTTAATTCGACAGTAGTTTGTTTTTGGCCTGTTGGGAAATGTACGTCCTCTTCTTTAAACACAGTATTGAAATGTACTTATAGCTTAGTTAAACAATCTTTTCTGTTTTCTGTTTTTTGACTCTTTCCCCCTCTCTCTCTTTTTCTCCCCCCCCCATCTCTTTTTCTCCCCCCTCTCTCTCTCTGTCTCCCTTTCTCCCCCTCTCTCTCTCTTTCTTTCTCCTCTCTCTCTATCTCTCTCTCTTTCTTTCTCCTCTTTCTTTCTCCTCTCTCTCTCTTATCTCTCTCTCCCTCTCTTTCTTATCTCTCTCTTTCTCTCCCTCTCTTTCTCTCCCTCTCTTTCTTCTCTCTCTCTTATCTCTCTCTCCCTCTCTTTCTTATCTCTCTCTCCCTCTCTTTCTTATCTCTCTCTTTCTCTCCCTCTCTTTCTCTCCCTCTCTTTCTTCTCTCCCTCTCTTTCTTCTCTCTCTCTCTCCCTCTCTTTCTTCTCTTTCTCTCCCACTCTTTCTTCTCTTTCTCTCTCTCCCTCTCTCTTTCTTCTCTCTCTCTCTCTCTCTCTCTTTCTTCTCTCTCTCTCTCTCTCTCCTCTCTCTCTCTCTTTCTCACCCCCCTCTTTCTCTGTCTGAGTAGAAGGAGAAGAAGGACAATCAAAATATGCGGACTCTGAATCCCAGAAAGATCAAGACCAGAAAGGATGAGTGGGAACGACGCAAGATGGGGGAAGAGTTTGTGGTACCCAAGAACGACATGGGGTGAGAGATGGAGAGGGAATGCCAACGGGGAGAGGGAATGCCAACGGGGAGAGGGAATGCCAACGGGGAGAGGGAATGCCAACGGGGAGAGGGAATGCCAACGGGGAGAGGGAATGCCAATGGGAGGAGATTGGGGACAGGAGAGTGGGGACAGGGAGAGAGGCTATATGAAGTGGAGAAGGAGAGAGAGAGAAAATGAAGGAGGGAGGTTCTGAGTCTGTAGGGGAGAGGGTTGTCCTATAGAATGGTTTTAAACGGTTTAATTGTGGTGTCTTGTCATCTTTTTTTGTGTGTTTTTTGTTTTGTCTGTGCCCCCATGTATCTTGGTGTGTGTAGAGAATCTCTTGAGGGTCTGAATGGCAGTATTGGTTCAGGAGAAGGCTGTTATTCCCCTGATGGTTTAGACCAGAGTACAGGGTCGTACGCCTTCGATCCCGGCTCCCCCCTCCCTCCCCCCGCTCCCGATGACTTCCTGCCCCCTCCACCCCCAGACATGACGTAAGTAGAGGATGGAGGGGAACAGTGTTTGCACCTCATAATTTACCAAATACTGTAGATTTTACACATGTTATGCTAATTTAGCATTGCTAACATTAGCGTCTACTCGCCAGTCAACACCCTTCATCTCCAGTGGTCAGAATTGGTTGGATACAGAGCATTTTGGAGAACCCCGTGCCCTGTTCCTAATCCACCCCGTGCCCTGTTCCTAATCCATCCCGTGCCCTGTTCCTAATCCACCCTGTTCCTAATCCATCCCGTGCCCTGTTCCTAATCCATCCCGTGCCCTGTTCCTAATCCATCCCGTGCCCTGTTCCTAATCCAGCCCGTGCCCTGTTCCTAATCCATCCCGTGCCCTGTTCCTAATCCACCCCGTGCCCTGTTCCTAATCCACCCCGTGCCCTGTTCCTAATCCAGCCCGTGCCCTGTTCCTAATCCATCCCGTGCCCTGTTCCTAATCCACCCCGTGCCCTGTTCCTATTCCATCCTGTGCCCTGTTCCTAATCCATCCCGTGCCCTGTTCCTAATCCAGCCCGTGCCCTGTTCCTAATCCACCCTGTTCCTAATCCATCCCGTGCCCTGTTCCTAATCCACCCTGTTCCTAATCCATCCCGTGCTCTGTTCCTAATCCATCCCGTGCCCTGTTCCTAATCCATCCTGTTCCTAATCCAGCCTGTGCCCTGTTCCTAATCCACCCCGTGCCCTGTTCCTAATCCACCCCGTGCCCTGTTCCTAATCCATCCCGTGCCCTGTTCCTCATCCATCCTGTTCCTAATCCATCCTGTTCCTAATCCATCCCGTGCCCTGTTCCTAATCCATCCCGTGCCCTGTTCCTAATCCATCCCGTTCCCTGTTCCTAATCCATCCCGTGCCCTGTTCCTAATCCACCCCGTGCCCTGTTCCTAATCCATCCTGTTCCTAATCCATCCTGTTCCTAATCCAGCCCGTGCCCTGTTCCTAATCCATCCCGTGCCCTGTTCCTAATCCACCCCGTGCCCTGTTCCTAATCCATCCTGTTCCTAATCCAGTCCTGTTCCTAATCCAGCCCGTGCCCTGTTCCTAATCCAGCCCATGCCCTGTTCCTAATCCAGCCCGTGCCCTGTTCCTAATCCATCCTGTTCCTAATCCAGCCCGTGCCCTGTTCCTAATCCATCCTGTTCCTAATCCATCCCGTGCCCTGTTCCTAATCCATCCTGTTCCTAATCCATCCTGTTCCTAATCCATCCTGTTCCTAATCCAGCCCGTGCCCTGTTCCTAATCCATCCCGTGCGATCTCATTGGCAGGTATGACGGACAGTACGGAGCACCATCCCAGAAGCGCACCAGCGTTCTGAGCCCCACACACCCTCCTCCAGCCCCTCCCATGACCTCTTCTGCTTCCAGTGGCTCCCGGCCCAACCTGGCCCCTCCCCCTGCACCACCTCCCCCTCCCCCCTCTGGCTTGGGGATCCCTCCCCCTCCCCCTCTGGATTTGACTCCTCCCCCTGCTCCCCCTCCTCTCTTCTCCTCTGCCTATCCCTCCCCCTGCCCCACCTTCTCCTCTCTCCCAGACCACCATCTCTGTACCTCCTCCCCCTCTCTCCCCCAGGGTGGTGGCGCACCTCCTCCTCCTCCTCCTCCCCCGCCTCCTCCAGGCCCTCCTCCCCCCTCTTCTGGCCTCCCCCTCCCTCCTTCTCCATTGGGGCTCCCCCTCCTCTCAAGCCCACCCAGGTTCAGCCAGAAGCCCCCGTTGACGCTCACAATGACTTGCTGTCAGCTATCCGGCAAGGTACGACACACACACACACACACACACACACACACACACACACACACACACACACACACACACACACACACACACACACATAGATAGATACCAGTACACATAAACACACCCTAACCCTCCCCCGCTCTCTCTTGCAGGTTTTAACCTTCGTAAAGTGGAGGAACAGAAAGAGCAGGAGAAGAAGGATAACTATGGCAACGATGTAGCGGCCATCTTGTCTCGCCGTATTGCTGTGGAGTGCAGCGACAGCGAAGACGACTCCTCGGAGTTGGACGATGACGATTGGTCCGAGTGAGGCCTCCTTCACCACCACCAACCATCATGGTCTTCCTCAGTCCTCCTCAAGAGAGAATGCATCATGTCCTTTTGCCATTTCTTCTTTATAACCAATGATCTGAGGAGTAGAGGGCCAAAGACAAGTGTGTCCTCTTCCACACTCATGTCTAAACCAGTCACATTCCCCCCGTGTGCCAGTCACATTCCCCCCGTGTGCCAGTCACATTCCCCCCGTGTGCCAGTCACATTCCCCCCGTGTGCCAGTCACATTCCCCCCGTGTGCCAGTCACATTCCCCCCGTGTGCCAGTCACATTCCCCCGTGTGCCAGTCACATTCCCCCCGTGTGCCAGTCCCATCCCCCCCGTGTGCCAGTCCCATCCCCCGTGTGCCAGTCCCATCCCCCGTGTGCCAGTCCCATCCCCCCGTGTGCCAGTCACATTCCCCCCGTGTGCCAGTCACATTCCCCCCCAGTCACATTCCCCCGTGTTCCAGTCACATTCCCCCGTGTTCCAGTCACATTCCCCCCGTGTGCCAGTCACTTTCCCCCGTGTGCCAGTCACATTCCCCCCGTGTGCCAGTCACTTTCCCCCGTGTTCCAGTCACTTTCCCCCGTGTTCCAGTCACTTTCCCCCGTGTTCCAGTCACTTTCCCCCGTGTTCCAGTCACTTTCCCCCGTGTGCCAGTCCCATCCCCCCGTGTGCCAGTCCCATCCCCCCGTGTGCCAGTCCCATCCCCCCGTGTGCCAGTCACATTCCCCCCGTGTGCCAGTCACATTCCCCCGTGTGCCAGTCACATTCCCCCGTGTTCCAGTCACATTCCCCCGTGTTCCAGTCACATTCCCCCCGTGTGCCAGTCACTTTCCCCAGTGTGCCAGTCACATTCCCCCGTGTGCCAGTCACTTCCCCCGTGTTCAGTCACTTTCCCCCGTGTTCCAGTCACTTTCCCCCGTGTGCCAGTCACATTCCCCCGTGTGCCAGTCACATTCCCCCC
The DNA here is from genome assembly GCF_021184085.1 of Oncorhynchus gorbuscha. Classification (NCBI taxonomy): domain Eukaryota; kingdom Metazoa; phylum Chordata; class Actinopteri; order Salmoniformes; family Salmonidae; genus Oncorhynchus; species Oncorhynchus gorbuscha. The sequence continues at coordinate 10,792,082 of NC_060181.1, read as the reverse complement.
CGTGTGCCAGTCACATTCCCCCGTGTGCCAGTCACATTCCCCGTGTGCCAGTCACATTCCCCCCGTGTGCCAGTCACATTCCCCCGTGTGCCAGTCCCATCCCCCGTGTGCCAGTCACATTCCCCCGTGTGCCAGTCACATTCCCCCCGTGTGCCAGTCCCATCCCCCCGTGTGCCAGTCACTTTCCCCCGTGTGCCAGTCACTTTCCCCCGTGTGCCAGTCACTTTCCCCCGTGTGCCAGTCACTTTCCCCCCGTGTGCCAGTCACTTTCCCTGTATGTTTTTTGTTGAACTTAACTGATAGCCGATGACTTCAGTATGGAGAACGGTCCAAATATCAAAAACCCAATTATTTCTGAAGGGCACATGGCCAAAGTGTGTGTGTGTGTGTGTGGTAATGAGAATCATACTCACAGATAACATAGTATACCGTATAGATATTGATCCTTTACATACAGAGGAACAGTCCCATAATGGTATAACTGATGAACTGTGTTAAGAATCATATTTTACTTTATGATAGTTATAGATGTGCTAAAGAAGACACCCTGAAAGTTGTTTTTCTTATTGCAGTTTTTTTTTTCCTGTCTTTCGCTCTATTGTTGGCATGGGAATGGTTACCTAGGTGACGGAGGGACTCATTAACAGGTGGCTCAATAAAACCATGTCCCCTGTCAGTCAAAACATGCTCTGCCCAATAAGGTGATCCCTCTCTTGCCCTAGTCCCACCCCTCCTTAAGTGCCTTTGCTTTTTCATGTTTATGTGCGAGGAGGATGAAGTTACCCTTGGACACTGATCTAGGGTCAGGTTTGTTTTGTTCCCATCCCCATAGGATTGGATGATGCGTAACTGATCTTAGATCTGTGTCTGAGACAAGTTGATCGTCTTCTGTCTTCTGTTTGTTTTAAATCCAAAGAGTAAAGCCACAATCAGACCTGAACATGTTATTATCCAACCACATGTTTCCGCTTGTCCCGTCTGTCTCGACTTTATCCGTGAGGATTATCAGAATAATAAAGATGAAGTACAGTGTTTGTCGGTGAGTTCCTGTCCAGTTTTTGTCTGTGTTTTTCTTTCTCAGTCCAGATGTTCGAGATCCACACGTGCCTGAAATGGAACCCCCAGCGGAAAGAAACAGGGAGACCAGAAACATCTGGTGTAGAGGAGTCCAGGCAGAAAGAAACAGAGGGAGACCCAGAAACATCTGAAGTAGAGGAGTCCAGGCAGAAAGAAACAGGGACCCAGAAACATCTGAAGTAGAGGAGTCCAGGCAGAAAGAAACAGGGACCCAGAAACATCTGAAGTAGAGGAGTCCAGGCAGAAAGAAACAGGAAGACCAGAAACATCTGAAGTAGAGGAGTCCAGGCAGAAAGAAACAGAGGGAGACCAGAAACATCTGGAGTAGAGGAGTCCAGGCAGAAAGAAACAGGGACCCAGAAACATCTGAAGTAGAGGAGTCCAGGCAGAAAGAAACAGGAAGACCAGAAACATCTGAAGTAGAGGAGTCCAGGCAGAAAGAAACAGAGGGAGACCAGAAACATCTGGAGTAGAGGAGTCCAGGCAGAAAGAAACAGGGACCCAGAAACATCTGGAGTAGAGGAGTCCAGGCAGAAAGAAACAGAGGGAGACCCAGAAACATCTGAAGTAGAGGAGTCCAGGCAGAAAGAAACAGAGGGAGACCCAGAAACATCTGAAGTAGAGGAGTCCAGGCAGAAAGAAACAGGGACCCAGAAACATCTGGTGTAGAGGAGTCCAGGCAGAAAGAAACAGGGAGACCCAGAAACATCTGGAGTAGAGGAGTCCAGGCAGAAAGAAACAGAGGGAGACCCAGAAACATCTGGTGTAGAGGAGTCCAGGCAGAAAGAAACAGAGACCCAGAAACATCTGGTGTAGAGGAGTCCAGGCAGAAAGAAACAGAGGGAGACCCAGAAACATCTGGAGTAGAGGAGTCCAGGCAGAAAGAAACAGAGGGAGACCCAGAAACATCTGGTGTAGAGGAGTCCAGGCAGAAAGAAACAGAGGGAGACCCAGAAACATCTGAAGTAGAGGAGTCCAGGCAGAAAGAAACAGTGACCCAGAAACATCTGAAGTAGAGGAGTCCAGGCAGAAAGAAACAGGGACCCAGAAACATCTGGAGTAGAGGAGTCCAGGCAGAAAGAAACAGAGGGAGACCCAGAAACATCTGGTGTAGAGGAGTCCAGGCAGAAAGAAACAGAGGGAGACCCAGAAACATCTGAAGTAGAGGAGTCCAGGCAGAAAGAAACAGGGAGACCCAGAAACATCTGGAGTAGAGGAGTCCAGGCAGAAAGAAACAGAGGGAGACCCAGAAACATCTGAAGTAGAGGAGTCCAGGCAGAAAGAAACAGGGACCCAGAAACATCTGAAGTAGAGGAGTCCAGGCAGAAAGAAACAGAGGGAGACCAGAAACATCTGGAGTAGAGGAGTCCAGGCAGAAAGAAACAGAGGGAGACCCAGAAACATCTGGTGTAGAGGAGTCCAGGCAGAAAGAAACAGAGGGAGACCCAGAAACATCTGGTGTAGAGGAGTCCAGGCAGAAAGAAACAGAGGGAGACCCAGAAACATCTGGTGTAGAGGAGTCCAGGCAGAAAGAAACAGAGGGAGACCCAGAAACATCTGGTGTAGAGGAGTCCAGGCAGAAAGAAACAGAGGGAGACCCAGAAACATCTGGTGTAGAGGAGTCCAGGCAGAAAGAAACAGAGACCCAGAAACATCTGGTGTAGAGGAGTCCAGGCAGAAAGAAACAGAGGGAGACCCAGAAACATCTGGAGTAGAGGAGTCCAGGCAGAAAGAAACAGAGGGAGACCCAGAAACATCTGGTGTAGAGGAGTCCAGGCAGAAAGAAACAGAGGGAGACCCAGAAACATCTGAAGTAGAGGAGTCCAGGCAGAAAGAAACAGGGACCCAGAAACATCTGAAGTAGAGGAGTCCAGGCAGAAAGAAACAGAGGGAGACCAGAAACATCTGGAGTAGAGGAGTCCAGGCAGAAAGAAACAGAGGGAGACCCAGAAACATCTGGTGTAGAGGAGTCCAGGCAGAAAGAAACAGAGGGAGACCCAGAAACATCTGAAGTAGAGGAGTCCAGGCAGAAAGAAACAGGGACCCAGAAACATCTGAAGTAGAGGAGTCCAGGCAGAAAGAAACAGAGGGAGACCAGAAACATCTGGAGTAGAGGAGTCCAGGCAGAAAGAAACAGAGGGAGACCCAGAAACATCTGGTGTAGAGGAGTCCAGGCAGAAAGAAACAGAGGGAGACCCAGAAACATCTGGTGTAGAGGAGTCCAGGCAGAAAGAAACAGAGGGAGACCCAGAAACATCTGGTGTAGAGGAGTCCAGGCAGAAAGAAACAGAGGGAGACCCAGAAACATCTGGTGTAGAGGAGTCCAGGCAGAAAGAAACAGAGGGAGACCCAGAAACATCTGGAGTAGAGGAGTCCAGGCAGAAAGAAACAGGGAGACCCAGAAACATCTGGAGTAGAGGAGTCCAGGCAGAAAGAAACAGAGACCCAGAAACATCTGGAGTAGAGGAGTCCAGGCAGAAAGAAACAGAGGGAGACCAGAAACATTTGGAGTAGAGGAGTCCAGGCAGAAAGAAACAGAGGGAGACCAGAAACATTTGGAGTAGAGGAGTCCAGGCGGAAAGAAACAGAGGGAGACCAGAAACATTTGGAGTAGAGGAGTCCAGGCGGAAATAACAGAGTGACGTGGAAACTTGGCATGAACTGAGTGCGATGTAGGACATTCTTTAAGTGCTTCAAGGACCAGTGCAGAATATTTAGATGTTCCTGTTTAATATACAGTACCAGTCAAAAGTTCTACTCATTACAGGGTTTTTCTTAATTAAAAAAAAACTATTTTCTACATTGTAGAATAAAAACATATACATAAACTATGAAATAACACATATGGAATTATGTAGTAACCCAAAATTTTTTCAACAAATTCAAATATATTTCAGATTCTTTGAAGTAGCCACCCTTTGCCTTGATGACAGCTTTGGTATTATTACCATTTGGGTGGAAACCTACCTACAGCCACTTAAAAGTTTGTTTTTGGACAATCATTTCTTCAAGTTTATATTCTAATTGTGTCTGGACCAAGTTGTCTTTATTGATCTGTTTGTCAATGTCATCAGGGTACGCTGTCATCAGGGTACGCCGTCATCAGGGTACGCCGTCATCAGGGTACGCCGTCATCAGGGTACGCCGTCATCAGGGTACGCCGTCATCAGGGTACGCCGTCAACAGGGTACGCCGTCAACAGGGTACGCCGTCATCAGGGTACGCCGTCAACAGGGTACGCCGTCATCAGGGTACGCCGTCAACAGGGTACGCCGTCATCAGGGTACGCCGTCAACAGGGTACGCCGTCATCAGGGTACGCCGTCATCAGGGTACGCCGTCATCAGGGTACGCCATCAACAGGGTACGCCATCATCAGGGTACGCCGTCATCAGGGTACGCTGTCATTTGTCGTGGAATTGCCTCTTTTCTTTAACTGGGCAAGTCCTTTAAGAATAAATTCTTATTTACAATGAAGGTCTATACCGGCTAATGAAGGTTTATACCGGCTAATGAAGGTCTATACCGGCTAATGAAGGCCTATACCGGCTAATGGAGGTCTATACCGGCTAATGAAGGTCTATACCGGCTAATGAAGGTCTATACCGGCTAATGAAGGCCTATACCGGCTAATGAAGGTCTATACCAGCTAATGAAGGTCTATACCAGCTAATGAAGGTCTATACCGGCTAATGAAGGCCTATACCGGCTAATGAAGGTCTATACCGGCTAATGAAGGTCTATACCAGCTAATGAAGGTCTATACCGGCTAATGAAGGCCTATACCGGCTAATGAAGGTCTATACCGGCTAATGAAGGCCTATACCGGCTAAACCCAGACGACGCTGGGACTCCCAATCATGGCCTGGATTCCAACCAGGGGCTGTAGCAACAGGGACTGCAGAACCTTAGACCACTACGCCAAATATGTTCATAAAATAAAGAAGAATCGTATCTGATATAGCCTAACGCCCAGGTTCTACGCTATATACGTTGAGCCACGCAAACAGTTACATTAGCTTAAATGAAGACTCTCTGATCTACTCATCACATTAAAAATGGCAGGTTATATTACATTGGTCTGCAAATACAATGAAGCTTTATTATAAAGGTGAATTTATATGTCGAAAATTAGCTTCCCCGCATTTCAAACCCACTCATTGCTGATGAAGGTACTTAATTGTTACCCAGAAATGATTTGATATTGAGATAAAAATGGCTGCACTGGACCTTTAAGTCAGTTGAGTGTGTGTGTGTGTGTGTGTGTGTGTGTGTGTGTGTGTGTGTGTGTGTGTGTGTGTGTGTGTGTGTGTGTGTGTGTGTGTGTGTGTGTGTGTGTGTGTGTGTGTGTGTGTGTGTGTGTGTGTGTGTGTGAGTAAAATGAGGGAAACCCTACTTCAGTTTTTACATACAAAATAAATGTGCTTTTATTTTGAAGTAGAAAAAGACAACATTTGTACATTTGATAAAAAAACAACATTGTGCAAACTGAAACCTTTTCAGAGATAGTCACAGTGCCTTTGACAGTGCCCCTTCTAAGTGTTCTGGAGTTCACCGACAGCAGCATAGTATATAGTCCCAACAAACCATCCTAGGCTTATAATATAATATCTTGACATAGTATCATTGTATAGACCCACTTTCCCGTGCTCCTAAAGCAAGTATGTTGGATCCAGATGAATTACGTTGGACCTCTGTGATTGCATCAGACTGGATGGTCTACATGTTGGGTGAGGATGAGGCACATGTTAAGATGATACAGTACGTCACATTTGATTCCAGCTGATTCCAAGATGGCTGTCTTCTGGAACAGTACATTCTCATTGCTTCTTATCTGAAGTGCAAGTGATGATGATGTTCTCTATTGATTTTTCACGTATATGGGGCAGTCAATGTAGCTGTGTGTGTGTGTGTGTGTGTGTGTGTGTGTGTGTGTGTGTGTGTGTGTGTGTGTGTGTGTGTGTGTGTGTGTGTGTGTGTGTGTGTGTGTGTGTGTGTGTGTGTGTGTGTGTGTGTGTGTCCATCCTACACATCAACAGGCCTGTGTGTGTTGTGTCTGTGAGGACAGCAGGCATGCAGCAGCACCAGTCGTATGTCTCTGTTCCTCAGGCTATACAGCAGAGGGTTGAGCAGAGAGTTCCCCGCCGCCGGCACTAGCGTAGCGTACGTATACAGGGGCGAGCTCGATGCGTCGCCCAGCAAACCATAGAGGGCGAAGGGCGTCCAACAGCTGACAAACACTCCGAGGACTAACAACAGCCGAGAGAGTCCCTTACCCCGGCCCCCGTGCTTGCTGGCATACGATTGGTCGTCAGGCAGGAAGTGTCTCTGCGTGGCGATGGCGTGGGCGTGCCTCCTTGCGACACGGCAGATCCCGGTGTACAGCTGCAGCGTGACCATGACGACCAGAAGGAAGCCGCCGCAGAGCAACGACAGGTATGTCCGGGTCAGGGGTCGCGCAACGGAACAGGATGTGATGTCATTGAGGCAGTGCCAACCCAGCACCGGCCCCGAGCCAATCAGACAAGACCCCAGCCAGACGAGTGCCAGAAGACCAGTGGCACAGCGGCGCGAGTGGCGGGAGCCGTAGGTGAGGGCTTGGCTTAGAGACAGGTAACGATCCAGGGCCACACCCATCAGGCTGAGGAGGGAGGCCGTCAGTGATGTCGCCAGCAACCCTGACGTCATCAGCTCCGACCAATCCGTGGGCTCCACACAAAACAGGAAGAGGAAGTGGAGGATCAAGGCCACGCCCGCCAGCAGGTCGGCTAATGCCAGGCTGGCGAGGAGTAGGAAGACAGGAGCGCGGAGAGAAGGCGTAGCCAAGATGGCAGCCACTACGATGGCGTTTTCGGACACGATGAGAGTTCCCGATACGCACAGTGCCACTCCCCATAGGCTGAGAGGAGAGGCCTCAGGCACGGCCGTGGGATCTGATTGGTCCAGCAGGGAAAGAGGTGTAGACATCCCTGAACCTGAAGACTCCTCGAACCAGACGTCAGAGTCATTTTGGGTCATTATGGGTCAAACACACCACACCTGAGAGAGAGAGAAAGAGAGAGAGAGAGAGACAGAGAGACAGAGAGAGAGAGAGAGAGAGAGAGAGAGAGAGAGAGAGAGAGAGAGAGGGAGAGAGACAGAGAGAGAGAGAGAGAGAGAGAGGAGAGAGAGAGAAGAGAGAGAGAGAGAGAGAGAGAGAGAGAGAGAGAGAGAGAGAGAAAGAGAGAAAGAGAGACAGAGAGAGAGAGAGAGAGAGAGAGAGAGAGAGAGAGAGAGAGAGAGAAAGAGAGACAGAGAGAGAGAGAGAGAGAGAGAGAGAGAGAGAGACAGAGAGAGAGAGAGAGAGAGAGAGAGAGAGAGAGAGAGAGAGAGAGAGAGAGAGAGAGAGAGAGAGAGAGAGAGAGAGAGAGAGAGAGAGAGAGAGAGAGAGAGAGAGAGAGAGAGAGAGAGAGAGAGAGAGAGAGAAAGAGAGACAGAGAGAGAGAGAGAGAGAGAAGAGAGAGAAAGAGAGACAGAGAGAGAGAGAGAAAGAGAAAAAAGATACAGAAATGTTAATACACGTTGTTACTGTACTAATAGTAGCAGCTCTTCCTCTCCTTCTGTCTTCCCTGCATGTAGAGTTACCCTGAGCTGGGGCTGCATCTCAATAGTCTACAGTGGCTTCCTCTCCTTCTGTCTTCCCTGCATGTGAGTTACCCTGAGCTGGGGCTGCATCTCAATAGTCTACAGTGGCTTCCTCTCCTTCTGTCTTCCCTGCATGTGAGTCACCCTGAGCTGGGGCTGCATCTCAATAGTCTACAGTGGCTTCCCTCTCTGTCTTCTGTCTTCCCTGCATGTCTTCCCTGCAGTCACCCTGAGCTGGGGCTGCATCTCAATAGTCTACAGTGGCTTCCTCTCCTTCTGTCTTCCCTGCATGTGAGTCACCCTGAGCTGGGGCTGCATCTCAATAGTCTACAGTGGCTTCCTCTCCTTCTGTCTTCCTTGCATGTGAGTCACCCTGAGCTGGGGCTGCATCTCAATAGTCTACAGTGGCTTCCTCTCCTTCTGTCTTCCCTGCATGTGAGTCACCCTGAGCTGGGGCTGCATCTCAATAGTCTACAGTGGCTTCCTCTCCTTCTGTCTTCCCTGCATGTGAGTAACCCTGAGCTGGGGCTGCATCTCAATAGTCTACAGTGGCTTCCTCTCCTTCTGTCTTCCCTGCATGTGAGTCACCCTGAGCTGGGGCTGCATCTCAATAGTCTACAGTGGCTTCCTCTCCTTCTGTCTTCCCTGCATGTGAGTTACCCTGAGCTGGGGCTACATCTCAATAGTCTACAGTGGCTTCCTCTCCTTCTGTCTTCCCTGCATGTGAGTAACCCTGAGCTGGGGCTGCATCTCAATAGTCTACAGTGGCTTCCTCTCCTTCTGTCTTCCCTGCATGTGAGTCACCCTGAGCTGGGGCTGCATCTCAATAGTCTACAGTGGCTTCCTCTCCTTCTGTCTTCCCTGCATGTGAGTAACCCTGAGCTGGGGCTGCATCTCAGTAGTCTACAGTGGCTTCCTCTCCTTCTGTCTTCCCTGCATGTGAGTAACCCTGAGCTGGGGCTGCATCTCAATAGTCTACAGTGGCTTCCTCTCCTTCTGTCTTCCCTGCATGTGAGTTACCCTGAGCTGGGGTTGCATCTCAATAGTCTACAGTGGCTTCCTCTCCTTCTGTCTTCCCTGCATGTGAGTCACCCTGAGCTGGGGCTGCATCTCAGTAGTCTACAGTGGCTTCCTCTCCTTCTGTCTTCCCTGCATGTGAGTAACCCTGAGCTGGGGCTGCATCTCAATAGTCTACAGTGGCTTCCTCTCCTGGGTCTTCGGCCACTTCGTCCATCTGTCAATAGGTCCGGGCCTTTATGACACAGGAGGAAGGGCACTTGAACTACTGGTCCAACTCAAACTGCTCTCTCAAATGAGAGACTCAGCGTGCTCCTCACATTGCTCTGGGACCATTCCATTTCTATGGGACCATTCCATTCCATTGTTATGGGACCATTCCATTCCATTTCTATGGGACCACTCCATTCCATTGTTATGGAACCATTCCATTCCATTTCTATGGGACCATTGCATTGCTCTGGGACCATTCCATTCCATTGTTATGGGACCATTCCATTCCATTTCTATGGGACCATTCCATTCTATTTCTATGGGACCATTCCATTTCTATGGAACCATTCCATTCCATTGTTATGGAACCATTCCATTCCATTTCTATGGGACCATTGCATTGCTCTGGGACCATTCCATTCCATTTCTATGGGACCATTCCATTCCATTGTTATGGAACCATTCCATTCCATTGCTCTGGGACCATTCCAATCCATTGCCTGATCTCTACTCTTCTCTCTGAAATGTTTACCCCCCCCCCCCCCCCTCATTGATTTACAAGGTATAGAAAGCAATGTAAGACATATGGTGAAAATCCCTGTCTAGCCTACGTCCATCCAATGCTTTTTAATCCATGAGGGGGAGTGAAGGAGTGAAGGGGGAGAAGACTGCAGCCCTTCTCGTGTCTCCTCTCCACTCTTCTCCTATAGTACAGTGGGGAGTGTTTTGTAACATATTTCCAGCATCTTGAAACACCATGTCAATATGCTCTGGCTCTGATAAATCATTTGACGTTTACAAAATATACACATTACATACCACATACAGACACAGACAGACAGACACTGCAAAATATCTTACCTTCTATTGATAAAAATACCTTGATCACGATTCTTCCAAATCAGCTCTGTTCACAGTGTATTCAGGAGACAGTGATGCCGTGATGCTGTCCTTGTGTCTCGGTGTATCGGTATATCGATGGTTGGTTATATCTCAGAAAAGGCTTGTCCCCGTCAGAGTAATAACATATTCTCAGTTTCTCCGGGTGGTGCGAACGCCAGAATGACTGTCTGGATCTGATGCACGCAGGGTCCTTCACTAGGGAAGATCTGACTGACGTCAGCGTTGGTGGGCTTCAGCCAATGAGGTGCTAGGAGAGACGGGGGGTGTGACAGGGGACTCCTGTAGAGGAATTTCATTCAGAAAAATGCGACAGCTTCCTGCCCCTCCCACTGCGGCTTGCCTCGTGTGCACCTTTCCCGTAAATAATTCCCGGTAGACTTTTTCCGACACACACACACACACACCACAGTAGAGATTCTGATCAGTGTGAATCAATTAGGTTTGGAGAGAGAGGGCTTTGGGGAGCTGTCCAAGGTGCTGAAACGCAGCTATATGCTAGAAATTGTTTTAATCAATTGGATTGATTGTTTTTATGTGGGGGTATTAAATAATACAACATGAATACATTGGAGCTCATACGTGTAGTTGAAGTTGAAGTGTTTATGTCATTCAGTAAGCAAAAGGTGCATGAATAGGCTACATAGACCCTTCAGTCCCAAGCTGAGTCACTGGCTACATAGACCCTTCAGTCCCAAGCTGAGTCACTGGCTACATAGACCCTTCAGTCCCAAGCTGAGTCACTGGCTACATAGACCTGAGTCACTGGCTACATAGACCCTTCAGTCCCAAGCTGAGTCACTGGCTACATAGACCCTTCAGTCCCAAGCTGAGTCACTGGCTACATAGACCCTTCAGTCCCAAGCTGAGTCACTGGCTACATAGACCCTTCAGTCCCAAGGTGAGTCACTGGCTACATAGACCCTTCAGTCCCAAGGTGAGTCACTGGCTACATAGAGACAAGGTGAGTCACTTCAGTCCCAAGCTGAGTCACTGGCTACATAGACCCTTCAGTCCCAAGCTGAGTCACTGGCTACATAGACCCTTCAGTCCCAAGGTGAGGCCTTCAGTCCCAAGCTGAGTCACTGGCTACATAGACCCTTCAGTCCCAAGGTGAGGCCTTCAGTCCCAAGGTGAGTCACTGGCTACATAGACCCTTCAGTCCCAAGCTGAGTCACTGGCTACATAGACCCTACAGTCCCAAGCTGAGTCACTGGCTACATAGACCCTTCAGTCCCAAGGTGAGTCACTAGCTACATAGACCCTTCAGTCCCAAGCTGAGGCCTTCAGTCCCAAGGTGAGTCACTGGCTACATATACCCTTCAGTCCCAAGGTGAGTCACTGGCTACATAGACCCTTCAGTCCCAAGCTGAGTCACTGGCTACATAGACCCTTCAGTCCCAAGCTGAGTCACTGGCTACATAGACCCTTCAGTCCCAAGCTGAGTCCCTGGCTACATAGACCCTTCAGTCCCAAGCTGAGTCCCTGGCTACATATACCCTTCAGTCCCAAGCTGAGTCACTGGCTACATAGACCCTTCAGTCCCAAGCTGAGTCCCTGGCTACATAGACCCTTCAGTCCCAAGCTGAGGCCTTCAGTCCCACGCTGAGTCACTGGCTACATATACCCTTCAGTCCCAAGCTGAGTCCCTGGCTACATAGACCCTTCAGTCCCAAGCTGAGGCCTTCAGTCCCAAGGTGAGTCATTAGCTACATAGACCCTTCAGTCCCAAGCTGAGGCCTTCAGTCCCAAGATGAGTCACTGGCTACATAGACCCTTCAGTCCCAAGCTGAGTCACTGGCTACATAGACCCTTCAGTCCCAAGCTGAGTCACTGGCTACATAGACCCTTCAGTCCCAAGCTGAGTCACTGGCTACATAGACCCTTCAGTCCCAAGCTGAGTCACTGGCTACATAGACCCTTCAGTCCCAAGCTGAGGCCTTCAGTCCCAAGCTGAGTCACTGGCTAAGCACCGTTTGTCTCGGATGAATCATGCATTATTATTTGATAAAAAAGTGAGTAGGCTAGCATATATATATATATATGGGTTCTTGAAAGATATGAAATCAGTAATGTATAATGTATAATATTTATTATTACTATTAGAATAATAGGGTAATTTATCTATTTTAAATCATGATTAGCTGATCGTTAAGGATGTAGGATATCAGATGATATATTATTGATCGGTTAAGGATGTAGGATAAGGATGTAGGATATCAGAAGATAGATTATTGATCGGTTAAGGATGTAGGATATCAGATGATATATTATTGATCGGTTAAGGATGTAGGATAAGGATGTAGGATATCAGAAGATAGATTATTGATCGTTAAGGATGTAGGATATCAGATGATATATTATTGATCGGTTAAGGATGTAGGATAAGGATGTAGGATATCAGAAGATAGATTATTGATCGGTTAAGGATGTAGGATATCAGAAGATAGATTATTGATCGGTTAAGGATGTAGGATATCAGATGATAGATAATTGATCGGTTAAGGATGTAGGATAAGGATGTAGGATATCAGATGATAGATTATTGATCGGTTAAGGATGTAGGATAAGGATGTAGGATATCAGATGATAGATAATTGATCGGTTAAGGATGTAGGATAAGGATGTAGGATATCAGATGATATATTATTGATCGGTTAAGGATGTAGGGTATCAGATGATATATTATTGATCGGTTAAGGATGTAGGATATCAGATGATAGATTAATGATCGACACATTGGTGAAACACAGTCCTGGATGATATACAGATATACAGACCCCTTGACTTTTTTCCACATTTTACAGCCTTATTCTAAAATGGATTAAATTGCTTTTTTTCCTCCCTGATCAATCTACACTCAATACCCCATAATGACAAAGTGAAAACAGGGTTTTAGAAATTGTTGCTATTGTATACATTTTTAAAAACGGAAATAGTATTCAAACCCTTTACTCAGTGCTATTGTTGAGGCATCTTTGGCAGTGATGTCATGTAATTTCAGTTTTTTTTTATGTCTATAAACCTGTTTTTGCTTTGTCATTATGGGGTATTGTGTGTAGATTACAGAGGAAATTGTTTTATTTGAATCCATTTTAGAATAAGGCTGTACTGTAACACTGTGTAAAAAGTCAAAGGGGTCTGAGTAGTTTCTGAAGGCTCTGTAGGTAGTAGAGAGGATTCTCTGTTTCCCCGGATAATGAAACACAGCTTGCGTGGGCTGCAGTGGTTGCTGCAATGTATCTCCGTGGTTACGCACAGGCCACGGCACTACGCATAGAGGGAGACCTTCGTCCTGTTGTTGCCATAGAACCATATAAGGAAACTGACTTCCGGTTCTCTTTGGGAGAGAAAAGATCGATACCTCACAAAGCATTATGTCATTTACACATTACCGGGAAAACTGTTAGAGGGAGAAGAGGGAGAGAGAGAGAATTAGATAAAGTCAGTAAACGCTGCCTCATTCATCTCCCTCTTTGTTTTTATTTATTCATTTGGACAAAACAATAATTGGATGAAGTGCTAAATCACAGTAGACCTAACCCACTGAGCTAAAGCCTAGGCAACAACTAGGGGAGCTAAAACAAGTATTCAGGTTTCTGGCAAGATTAACCTACAAATCCAGTGAATGTGGTTCGCTGAACCACTCCTGTTACACCACCCCTGTTACACTACCCCTGTTACACTACCCCTGTTACACTACCCCTGTTACACTACCCCTGTTACACCACCCCTGTTACACTACCGCTGTTACACTACCCCTGTTACACTACCCCTGTTACACTACCCCTGTTACACCACCCCTGTTACACTACCGCTGTTACACTACCCCTGTTACACTACCCCTGTTACACTACCCCTGTTACACTACCCCTGTTACACCTGATGGGCTTTTAGACAGAAGAAGACTGAACCGCCCCTGTTACACTACCCCTGTTACACTACCCCTGTTACACCTGATGGGCTTTTAGACAGAAGAAGACTGAACCACCCCTGTTCACTACCCCTGTTACACCTGATGGGCTTTTAGACAGAGGAAGACTGAACCACCCCTGTTACACTACCCCTGTTACACCTGATGGGCTTTTAGACAGAGGAAGACTGAACCGCCCCTGTTTACTACCCCTGTTCACTACCCCTGTTACACTACCCCTGTTACACCTGATGGGCTTTTAGACAGAGGAAGACTGAACCACCCCTGTTTACTACCCCTGTTACACCTGATGGGCTTTTAGACAGAGGAAGACTGAACCACCCCTGTTCACTACCCCTGTTACACCTGATGGGCTTTTAGACAGAGGAAGACTGAACCACCCCTGTTCACTACCCCTGTTACACCTGATGGGCTTTTAGACAGAGGAAGACTGAACCACCCCTGTTCACTACCCCTGTTACACCTGATGGGCTTTTAGACAGAAGAAGACTGAACCACCCCTGTTCACTACCCCTGTTACACCTGATGGGCTTTTAGACAGAGGAAGACTGAACAACCCCTGTTCACTACCCCTGTTACACCTGATGGGCTTTTAGACAGAGGAAGACTGAACCACCCCTGTTCACTACCCCTGTTACACCTGATGGGCTTTTAGACAGAAGAAGACTGAACCACCCCTGTTACACCTGATGGGCTTTTAGACAGAGGAAGACTGGACCACCCCTGTTCACTACCCCTGTTACACCTGATGGGCTTTTAGACAGAGGAAGACTGAACCACCCCTGTTACACTACCCCTGTTACACCTGATGGGCTTTTAGACAGAGGAAGACTGAACCACCCCTGTTCACTACCCCTGTTACACCTGATGGGCTTTTAGACAGAGGAAGACTGAACCACCCCTGTTCACTACCCCTGTTACACCTGATGGGCTTTTAGACAGAGGAAGACTGAACCACCTCTGTTACACTACCCCTGTTACACCTGATGGGCTTTTAGACAGAGGAAGACTGAACCACCCCTGTTCAATACCCCTGTTACACCTGATGGGCTTTTAGACAGAAGAAGACTGAACCACCCCTGTTCACTACCCCTGTTACACCTGATGGGCTTTTAGACAGAGGAAGACTGAACCACCCCAGTTCACTACCCCTGTTACACCTGATGGGCTTTTAGACAGAGGAAGACTGAACCACCCCTGTTCACTACCCCTGTTACACCTGATGGGCTTTTAGACAGAAGAAGACTGAACCACCCCTGTTCACTACCCCTGTTACACCTGATGGGCTTTTAGACAGAAGAAGACTGAACCACCCCTGTTCACTACCCCTGTTACACCTGATGGGCTTTTAGACAGAAGAAGACTGAACCGCCCCTGTTCACTACCCCTGTTCACTACCCATGTTACACTACCCCTGTTACACCTGATGGGCTTTTAGACAGAAGAAGACTGAACCACCCCTGTTCACTACCCCTGTTACACCTGATGGGCTTTTAGACAGAAGAAGACTGAACCACCCCTGTTCACTACCCCTGTTACACCTGATGGGCTTTTAGACAGAGGAAGACTGGACCGCCCCTGTTCACTACCCCTGTCACACTACCCCTGTTACACTACCCCTGTTACACCTGATGGGCTTTTAGACAGAGGAAGACTGGACCACCCCTGTTCACTACCCCTGTTACACCTGATGGGCTTTTAGACAGAGGAAGACTGAACCACCCCTGTTCACTACCCCTGTTACACCTGATGGGCTTTTAGACAGAGGAAGACTGAACCACCCCTGTTCACTACCCCTGTTACACCTGTTGGGCTTTTAGACAGAAGAAGGTAACTGTTGTTTTTATAGTGTATTTACCAGTAAGATACTGTAGAGAAGAGACGTATCTATTCATTACCGACTGGCTGCCCTCAGGTGGCGTTTATGAGCTGTTAACAAGAAGCTCCAGCTCGTGGTGCCGTGACTGCGGATTTTCCTCGGTTATCTAACACACACACACACACACACACACACACACACACACACACACACACACACACACACACACACACACACACACACACACACACACACACACACACACACACACACACACACACACACACACACACACACACACACACACACACTGCCCTTCCCCTCAACACATACACACACACACTGTCCTTCCCCCGAACACACACACACACACGTTGACTCTGCAGCACAAATCCATGTGTGTTTTGTGTGAGAGGAGGGCGATGATGTAGAGCAGAAGCAGGGAGGAGGAGAGCAGGCTGGGTTGTGTAGGGAGGAGGAGAGCAGGCTGGGTTGTGTAGGGAGGAGGAGAGCAGGCTGGGTTGTATAGGGAGGAGGAGAGCAGGCTGGGTTGTGTAGGGAGGAGCAGAGCAGGCTGGGTTGTGTAGGGAGGAGGAGAGCAGGCTGGGTTGTGTAGGGAGGAGGAGAGCAGGCTGGGTTGTGTAGGGAGGAGGAGAGCAGGGAGGAGGAGAACAGGCTGGGTTGTGTAGGGAGGAGGAGAACAGGCTGGGTTGTGTAGGGAGGAGCAGAGCAGGCTGGGTTGTGTAGGGAGGAGGAGAGCAGGCTGTAGTAGAGAGGGTGTAGGGTGTGTGTATGTAGTAGAGAGGGTGTAGTGTGTGTGTGTGTAGTAGAGAGGGTGTAGGGTGTGTGTATGTAGTAGAGAGGGTGTAGGGTGTGTGTATGTAGTAGAGAGGGTGTAGGGAGTGTGTGTGTAGTAGAGAGGGTGTAGGGTGTGTGTGTGTAGTAGAGAGGGTGTAGGGTGTGTGTGTGTAGTAGAGAGGGTGTAGGGTGTGTGTGTGTAGTAGAGAGGGTGTAGGGTGTGTGTGTGTAGTAGAGAGGGTGTAGGGTGTGTGTGTGTAGTAGAGAGGGTGTAGGGTGTGTGTGTGTAGTAGAGAGGGTGTAGGGTGTGTGTAGGTAGTAGAGAGGGTGTAGGGTGTGTGTGTGTAGTAGAGAGGGTGTAGGGTGTGTGTATGTAGTAGAGAGGGTGTAGGGTGTGTGTGTGTAGTAGAGAGGATGTAGGGTGTGTGTATGTAGTAGAGAGGGTGTAGGGTGTGTGTGTGTGTAGTAGAGAGGGTGTAGGGTGTGTGTATGTAGTAGAGAGGGTGTAGGGTGTGTGTATGTAGTAGAGAGGGTGTAGGGTGTGTGTGTGTGTAGTAGAGAGGGTGTAGGGTGTGTGTGTGTAGTAGAGAGGGTGTAGGGTGTGTGTGTAGTAGAGAGGGTGAGGGTGTGGGTGTAGTAGGTGTGTGTGTGTAGTAGAGAGGGTGTAGGGTGTGTGTGTGTAGTAGAGAGGGTGTAGGGTGTGTGTGTGTGTGTAGTAGAGAGGGTGTAGGGTGTGTGTGTGTAGTAGAGAGGGTGTAGGGTGTGTGTGTGTAGTAGAGAGGGTGTAGGGTGTGTGTGTGTGTGTAGTAGAGAGGGTGTAGGGTGTGTGTGTGTAGTAGAGAGGGTTTTATGAGGTGAAGGTGACATAAAGCATTATTCATTGCAATGTGCTGTGTGTGTCAATCAGTATGTTTATTATACAGTTCGAAAAATCTATGCAAAGATAGGAATTGACAGCACATACATTTCCACAAATACATATGCATTTGACAAAACGCACTGTACGTGTGTCCTCGTCTGTCTGTTCAGTATCTGTGTCGGGAATGTTAATCAGCTTGTGTGTGTGTGTGTGTGTGTGTGTGTGTGTGTGTGTGTGTGTGTGTGTGTGTGTGTGTGTGTGTGTGTGTGTGTGTGTGTGTGTGTGTGTGTGTGTGTGTGTGTGTGTGTGTGTGTGTGTGTCTGTGTGTGTGTCTGTCTGTCTGTCTGTCTGTCTGTGTCTGTCTGTCTGTGTCTGTCTGTCTGTCTGTCTGTGTCTGTGTCTGTGTCTGTGTCTGTGTCTGTGTCTGTGTCTGTGTCTGTGTCTGTGTCTGTGTCTGTGTCTGTGTCTGTGTCTGTGTCTGTGTCTGTGTGTGTGTGTGTGTGTGTGTGTGTGTGTGTGTGTCTGTGTGTGTGTGTGTTTGTTTGTGTACCTTTGTGCGCTCTTGAATGCATGTTTAAGTGTGTGCATGTGTGTGTCAGAGTGTCAGTGTTCTGAGGTAAACAGGTGTCACTGTCTCAGTGGTGTGTGTTTCAGGTTGGGGTTCAAAGCGGATGGCGGTTGCTAGGTAACCAGGTAGAATAGGGCTTGAATTACACCTGTGTCTCTCCCTGTCCCAAATGCAGGCACCTCTTTTCTCCGACCTCATCCGCGCTTTCCAAAAGCTAGACACCCATCTCTTATTTTTTTGGTGTGGTTTGAGGCCTCTGCGAGGAGAAGCAATATACAACCAACTGAAAAGTACTACATCTTACATTTGGAACATTTTGGAACTCTCTAGAACCTTCCAGAACCTTGAAGAACGTTGTCGTCTACTAGGAGCCACCTGAGTCACTGAAGCAACTTTTTTCGCTTTTCTCCGACTAGTCTGTTGTCTCTACTGGTCTGTACTGGTCTGAACTGGTCTGTTGTCTCTACTGGTCTGTACTGGTCTGAACTGGTTGTTGTGGTTTGTACTGGTCTGAACTGGTCTGTAGTGGTCAAGATGCGACGGTTAGAGCTAAAGGCCCTCTGTGCAGCATTGCTGGTCTTTGCAGTGGTGAGCGCCACTTCCTGTCAGTCGGACTCTTCAGGTAGGCGTGTGTCGAATATGTTTGTGGTCTGTCACCCTATGGACTTTCTGACACTCAACTTGGACCCCTCTCTTCTTTTTTTGGCCACACTTCCTTTTACAGTTGTGTTTCCTCCTTCCCTTGACTCCTTCCCTTGCCTCCTCTTCTTCATGACTTGTCATCTGAAAGTACATTAAATGTGTCAGCAAATGTAACATTGGTAGTTTAGTCGACAATGCTCATACCTGAGGGACTGTAGCTCCCAACATGCCTAGAGATCAGCTCAGCTAAACACATTTTTTTTCTGCATTTTGATTAGACTTTTATCTGTGTCTAATATTGGTTGTGTTTGTTGAATGATTTAAAACAAACTGGGCCTAAAGGGTTTTTGTGACAAAAGTTCAAGTAATCTTCAATGTCGCTCCTGGTTTGAGGTTTGATCTTGAAAGCAGAGGTCATCCCTTAAGGGGGGGGTGTGTTAGTCTACCGTGGCTGATTGATTGACAATTGTCTCCTCCAATAGACTGCGCCCAGGCTGAGTCATGTGACCTGTGTGTTGGAGACTCCACCCTCAACCTGACTGGCTGTGTCTGGAGGGTCTGCGTGAACGGTGAGACATAACAGATGAAATACGCATAAGAGGAACACACACACACACACACACACACACACACACACACACACACACACACACACACACACACACACACACACACACACACACACACACACACACACACACACACACACACACACACATAATAGAAATTAGATCCCTAGCTGCAGGTAAGAAAACTCTCCAGGTCTTTACCAGATGATTCAATTATTCAGTGTGTCAGGATCGGACCAACACACACACACACACGCACACACAC
>NC_060181.1:10760298-10765298 GCF_021184085.1 Oncorhynchus gorbuscha | reverse complement strand
AGAGCTGGGGCTGAGACTAGTAGAGCTGGGGCTAGTAGAGCTGGGGCTAGTAGAGTTGGGACTAGTAGAGCTGGGGCTAGTAGAGCTGGGGCTAATAGAGTTGGGCCTAGTAGAGCAGGGGCTAGTAGAGCTGGGGCTAGTAGAGCTGGGGCTAGTAGAGTTCGGGTAGTAGAGCTGGGGCTAGTAGAGCTGGGGCTAGTAGAGTCGGGGCTAGTAGAGCAGGGGCTAGTAGGGTTGGGGCTAGTCGAGCTGGGGCTGAGACTAGTAGAGCTGGGGCTAGTAGAGCTGGGGCTAGTAGAGCAGGGGCCAGTAGAGCAGGGGCTAGTAGAGCTGGGGCTAGTAGAGCAGGGGCTAGTAGAGCTGGGGCTAGTAGAGCAGGGGCTAGTAGAGCAGGGCTGGGGCTTGTTCAAACATTTATTTTTTATTTGATTTATTTCACCTTTATTTAAGGCTAGGCTAGTTGAGAACAAGTTCTCCTTTCAACTGCGACTTGGCCAAGATAAAGCAAAGCAGTTCGACACATACAACAACACAGAGTTACACATGGAATAAACTAAACATACAGTCAATAATACAGTAGAAAAGGTCTATATGCAGTATGTTCAAATGAGGTGAGATAAGGGAGGTTAGGCAATAAATAGGCCATGGTGGCGAAGTAAATAAAATATATCAATTAAACACTGGAATGGTAGATGTGCAGAAAAAGAATGTGCAAGTAGAGATACTGGGGTGCAAAGGAGCAAGATAAATACATACAGTATGGGGATGAGGTAGTTGGATGGGCTATTTACAGATGGGCTATGTACAGGTGCAGTGATCCGTGAGCTGCTCTGACAGCTGGTGCTTAAAGCTAGTGAGGGAGATATGCGTCTCCAGCTTCAGTGATTTTTGCAGTTCGTTCCAGTCATTGTGTCACAGTGTGCGCAACTGGTCAAAGGAAGTCAGGTGCAGGAGAGCAGAGATGAGTGAACAGGCACACTTCAATCAGGCAGAGGAAAACAGCCGGACGCAACTGTGTCAAAACACTGGCCCAAGGAAAAAGCGATAGCTCACAAAATCACACAACATGGTACAAAATAACAAAACCACGGGTTAACAATACCCGGCGCAAAACCAGCCTGTAGCATCACACATGTAACGAACTAACAAAACCAGCCTGTAGCGTCACACACGTAACGAACGAACAAAACCAGCCTGTAGCGTCACACACATAGCGAACGAACAAAACCACACACAGACACGCGGGGAACAGAGGATAATATACACGTAGAGTGATGAGGGGATGTAAACCAGGTGTGCGGGAAAACAAGACAAAACAAATGGAAAATGAAAGGTGGAGCGGCGATGGCTAGAAGACCAGTGACGTCGACCACCGCCCGAACAAGGAGAGGGACCGACTTCAGCGGGAGTCGGGACACATTGGCAGCAGAGAACTGGAAGGAAAGGCGGCCAAAGGAGGGATTGGCTTTGGGGGTGACCAGTGAGATATACCTGCTGGAGCGCGTGCTATGGGTGGGTGCTGCTATGGTGACCAGTGAGCTGAGATAAGGCGGGGCTTTACCTAGCAGACACTTGTAGATGACCTGGAGCCAGTGGGTTTGGCGACGAGTATGAAGCGAGGGCCAGCCAACGAGAGCGTACAGGTCGCAGTGGTGGGTAGTATATGGGGCTTTGGTGACAAAACGGATGGCACTGTGATAGACTGCATCCAATTTGCTGAGTAGAGTGTTGGAGGCTATTTTGTAAATGACATCCCCGAAGTCAAGGATCGGTCAGATAGTCAGTTTTACGAGGGTATGTTTGGCAGCATGAGTGAAGAATGCTTTGTTGCGAAATAGGAAGCCGATTCTAGACTTATTTGTGGATTGGAGATGCTAAATGTGAGTCTGGAAGGAGAGTTTACAGTCTAACCAGACACCTGGGTATTTGTAGTTGTCCACATATTCTAAGTCAGAACCGTCCAGAGTAGTGATGGGCGGGCAGGTGCAGACAGCGATCAGTTGAAGAGCATGCATTTAGTTTTACTTGCATTTAAGAGCAGTTGGAGGACACGGAAGGAGAGTTGTATGGCATTGAAGCTCGTCTGGAGGTTAGTTAACACAGCGTCCAAAGAATGGCCAGAGGTATACAGAATAGTGTCGTCTACGTAGAGGTGGATCAGAGAATCACCAGCAGCAAGAGAGACATCATTGATGTATACAGAGAAAAGTGTCGGCCTGAGAATTTAACCCTGTGGCACCCCTATAGAGACTGCCAGAGGTCCGGATAACAGGCCCTTCGATTTGACACACTGAACTCTATCAGAGAAGTAGTTGGTGAACCAGGCGAGGCAATCATATGAGAAACCAAGGCTGTTGAGTCTGCCGATAAGAATGTGGTGATTGACAGATTCGAAAGCCTTGGCCAGGTCGATGAATGCGGCTGCACAGTAATGTCTCTTATCGATGGCGGATATGATATTGTTTAGGACCTTGAGCGTGGCTGAGGTGCACCCATGACCAGCTCTGAAACCAGATTGCATAGCAGAGAAGGTATGGTGGGATTCGAAATGGTCGGTAATCTGTTTGTTAACTTGGCTTTCGAAGACCTTAGAAAGGCACGGTAGGGTTGATATAGGTCTGTAGCAGTTTGGGTCTAGAGGGTCTCCCCCTTTGAAGAGGGAAATGACCGCGGCAACTTTCCAATCTTTGGGAATCTCAGGCAATACGAAAGAGAGGTTGAACAGTCTAGTAATAGGGGTTTCAACAATTTCGGCAGATAATCTTAGAAAGAGAGGGTCCAGATTGTCTAGCCCGGCTGATTTGTAGGGGTCCACATTTTGCAGCTCTTTCAGAACATCAGCTATCTGGATTTGGGTGAAGGAGAAATGGGGAGGCTTGGGCGAATTGCTGTGGGGTGCGGAGGGCTGTTGATCGGGGTAGGGGTAGCCAGGTGGAAAGCATGGCCAGCCGTAGAAAATGCTTATTGAAATTCTCAATTATAGTGGACTTATCGGAAGTGACAGTGTTTCCTAGCCTCAGTGCAATGGGCAGCTGGGAGGAGGTGCTCTTATTCTCCATGGACTTTACAGTGTCCCAGAACTTTTTTGAGTTAGTACTACAGAATGCAAATTTCTGTTGGAAAAAGCTAGCCTTAGCTTTCCTAACTGTCTGTATATTTGTTCCTAACTTCCCTGAAAAGTTGCATATCACGGGGGATATTCGATGCTATTGCAGAACGCCACAGGATGTTTTTGTGCTGGTCAAGGGCAGTCAGGTCTGGAGTGAACCAAGGGCTATATCTGTTCCTGGTTCTAAATCTTTTGAACGGGGCATGCTTATTTAAGATGGTGAGGAAGGCACTTTTAAAGAATAACCAGGCATCCTCTACTGACAGGAAGTGGTCAAAATCCTTGCAGGATACCCGGGCCAGGTCGAATAGAAAGGCCTGCTCGCTGAAGTGTTTTAGGGAGCATTTGACAGTGATGAGGGGTGGTCGTTTGACCGCAGACACATTACGGATGCAGACAATGAGGCAGTGGTCGCTGAGAACTTGGTTGAAAACAGCAGAGGTGTATTTGGAGGGCAAGTTGGTTAGGATGACATCTATGAGGGTGCCCGTGTTTATACCGATTTGAGGTTGTACCTGGTGGGTTCATTGATCATTTGTGTGAGATTGAGGGCATCAAGCTTTGATTGTAGGATGGCCGGGGTGTTAAGCATGTCCCAGTTTAGGTCACCTAGCAGCACGAGGTCTGAAGATAGATGGGGGGCAATCAATTCACATATGGTGTCCATGGCACAGCTGGGGGAAAGAGGGAGGTCTATAGCAAGCGGCAACAGTGAGAGACTTGTTTCTGGAATGGTGGATTTTTTAAAGTAGAAGCTCGAATTGTTTGGGTGCAGACCTGGTTAGTAAGACAGAACTCTGCAGGCTACCTCTGCAGTACATTGCAACACCGCCCCCTTTGGCAGTTCTATCTTGTTGGGAAATGCTATAGTTAGGGATGGAAATTTCAGGGTTTTTGGTGGTCTTCCTAACCCAGGACTCAGACATGGCTAGGACATCCAGGTTGGCAGAGTGTGCTAAAGCAGTGAATAAAACAAGCTTAGGGGGGAGGCTTCTAATGTTAACATGCATGAAACCAAGGCTTTTACGGTTACAGAAATCAACAAATGAGAGCACCAGGTGATGTCACCACATATGTGGGAGTTGGAACTAAATGTTTGGTTAAGGCATATTGAGCAGGGCTAGAGGCTCTACAGTGAAATAAGACATTAATCCCTAACCAGGACAGTAATGGACAAGGCATATTGATATTAGGGAGAGGCATGCATAGCCAGCCTGCGGTGATGTTGATAGACCAGTCGTGATGGATTAGTAGGGTCCCGAGTAGCAGAGGGGTCCAAGTCCAATTGGCAAAATAGGTATAGTGGCCCAAGAAATTGGCCGCTTGATCTATTCAGCTAACAGTCCAATATGCTCTAGACATCTAGCGGGCCGTGGCTAGCAGCTGGCAAGCTGCGGCTAGCAGGCTAGTAGGTGGGCATTCAGGGGACGTCGTGACGTCAGGGCCAGTTGAGTACCCCCTCGAGCAGATTACGTCCAGTCGTGAAGGATCGGCGGGTTTCCTTGCCCGTACCGGCAGTAGAAGGGGTCCGGGTATTGTAGCCCAGGAGTGGCTGGTGGGCCTTTTCAGCTAGCCAGGAGTATGGGCCTAGCATGGGCTAGCTCCAGGCTAATTGGGGCTTGCTTCGGGACAGACGTTAGCCAGGAGTAGTCAGTTGGATAGCAGCTAGCTAGCTGCGATGACCCAGGTGAAAAGGTTCAGAGCTTGATGTAGGAATCCGGGCATATGTAGAGAAAATAGGCCCGATATGCTCTGGTTTCAGTTGCGTTGTACAAACCGGCGAGAGCTTTCCGAGCTAAAGGTTAGCTGATGACCGCTAGCAGTGGTTAGCTGATGACCGCTAGCAGTGGTTAGCTGACTACTAGCTAGTAGCTAGTGAGCTGGCTAGCTT
>NC_060181.1:10752798-10755298 GCF_021184085.1 Oncorhynchus gorbuscha | reverse complement strand
AATCTACTGACGACGCAATCGGCGTTGCACTGCACACCGCCCCATCTCACCTGGAAGAGGAATACCTATGTGAGAATGTTGTTCATCAACTACAGCTTAGCCTTCTACACTATAGTGCTCATCACTAAGCTCAGGACCCTGGGTCTGAACTCCTCCCTGGGGAACTAGATTCTAAATTTCCTGACAGGCCACCACCAGTGGGTGAGCGTAGGCAACAACACCTCCACCACGCTGACCCCTAACACGGTGGCCCACCAGGGTGTGTGCTCAGCCCCTTCCTGTACTCTCTGTTCACCCATGACTGCGTGGCCATGCACAACTCCAACTCAATCATTATGTTTGCTGACGACACGACAGTGGTAGGCCTGATTACCAACAACGATGAGACAGCCTACAGGGAGGAGGTTAGAGGCCTGGCGGAGTGGTGCCAGGAAAATAACTCTCCCTCAACAAAATGAACGAGCTTATCGTGGACTACAGGAGAGAGAGAAGAGGGAGCACGCCCCCATCCTCATCCACGGGGCCGCAGTGGATAGGGTCAAAGCCTCAAGTTCCTCTGCGTAAACATCACTGACCGCCTGAAATGGTTTCGCCACACCAACACTGTGGTTGACAACATTCGGCATGGCCCCCTAAGACTCTCACAAACTTTTACAGATGCACCATTGAGAGCATTCTGTCGTGCTGCATCACCGCCTGGTATGGTAACTGCACCGCCCTCAACCACATGGCATTCAGCTCAAAACATCACCGGGGACACAGAGCCTCCCCTCCAGGATACATGTATCACTAGGTGTCAAAGGAAAGCCAAGAAGATCATTAAGGCTTTCAGTCACCAGGGCCACAGACTATTCACTTGGCTACGGACCAAAAGACGAAGACATTACAGGTGCATCAGTGCCAAGATGGAGAAACAGAGAAAAAGCTTCTATTACCAGACCATCAGACTGTTGAACAGCTTCTATTACCACCAGACTGCTGAACAGCTTCTATAACCATCCGACTGTTAAACAGCTTCTATTACCAGCAGACTGTTGAACAGCTTCTATTACCATCAGACTGTTGAACAGCTTCTATTACCATCAGACTGTTAAACAGCTTCTATCACCATCAGACTGTTGAACAGCTTCTATTACCACCAGACTGTTGAACAGCTTCTATCACCATCAGACTGTTGAACAGCTTCTATTACCATCAGACTGTTGAACAACTTCTATTACCATCAGACTGTTGAACAGCTTCTATTGACCAGACCATCAGACTGTTGAACAGCTTCTATTACCAGACCATCAGACTGTTGAACAGCTTCTATCACCATCAGACTGTTGAACAGCTTCTATTACCAGACCATCAGACTGTTGAACAACTTCTATTACCATCAGACTGTTGAACAGCTTCTATTACCAGACCATCAGACTGTTGAACAGCTTCTATTACCAGACCATCAGACTGTTGAACAGCTTCTATCACCATCAGACTGTTGAACAGCTTCTATTACCATCAGACTGTTAAACAGCTTCTATTACCATCAGACTGTTGAACAGCTTCTATCACCATCAGACTGTTAAACAGCTTCTATTACCATCAGACTGTTGAACAGCTTCTATCACCATCAGACTGTTAAACAGCTTCTATCACCATCAGACTGTTGAACAGCTTCTATCACCAGACCATCAGACTGTTAAACAGCTTCTATTACCAGACCATCAGACTGTTGAACAGCTTCTATCACCATCAGACTGTTGAACAGCTTCTATCACCATCAGACTGTTGAACAGCTTCTATTTCCATCAGACTGTTAAACAGCTTCTATCACCAGACCATCAGACTGTTGAACAGCTTCTATTACCATCAGACTGTTGAACAGCTTCTATCACCAGACCATCAGACTGTTAAACAGCTTCTATTACCAGACCATCAGACTGTTAAACAGCTTCTATTACCAGACCATCAGACTGTTGAACAGCTTCTATCACCATCAGACTGTTGAACAGCTTCTATCACCATCAGACTGTTGAACAGCTTCTATCACCATCAGACTGTTGAACAGCTTCTATCACCATCAGACTGTTAAACAGCTTCTATCACCATCAGACTGTTGAACAGCTTCTATCACCATCAGACTGTTGAACAGCTTCTATTACCATCAGACTGTTAAACAGCTTCTATCACCATCAGACTGTTGAACAGCTTCTATTACCAGACCATCAGACTGTTGAACAGCTTCTATTACCATCAGACTGTTGAACAGCTTCTATCACCATCAGACTGTTGAACAGCTTCTATCACCATCAGACTGTTGAACAGCTTCTATCACCATCAGACTGTTGAACAGCTTCTATCACCATCAGACTGTTAAACAGCTTCTATTGACCAGACCATCAGACTGTTGAACAGCTTCTATTACCAGACCATCAGACTGTTGAACAGACATCACTAGCTGTCTAACAAGTCAATCACTACTCACTCACTCACACAACACACACACCTCACGCACACA
>NC_060181.1:10707798-10747798 GCF_021184085.1 Oncorhynchus gorbuscha | reverse complement strand
CCTTCACACACACACCTTTTAATCAAACACAGCACTATCTGATAACACTTATCATGTAAATACACAAGCAACATCAACTTTTTCTCTACCACTCTCCAATTTCCCTATAGCGAAACCTGAAACAAATTCAACTTTTATGTTAATTACAATATTATGAACACAGTTCTGGACTGGTGTGTCCATCATATGCTGAGACACTGTCTGGCTGAATCAATGCTCGTGCTCCTGTCCGATTATCGATTATTAATAAGCCTACAGCGAGATAGGCGCGTGAGCATAGCTACCTAACTACAAGCTACCATTATCTAAATATGATGTGTCTTATAACACTGTAATAACCTACAGGTTTCTCCGATGCTATTTGTTTTATGCCCCAGTCCGTGTTTTGCATCCTGCCCGGAAGAGAAGGCGTGTTCGCGTTTACCCAAGTCAACCTTATGGCTTTCCATATAATGACTCGTGTCTGTCAACCGCTCCAAACTCTTAAGTTCCAACAGACTTTTCAGAAACCAAAACTTTCCCCGGAGAAAATGTCCACCAATTCTGGACATCATTGATGTAGGTATGACATTCAATTTGTACTCGTTTCATTCGAGTTTATTAGCACGTTGTGACAGGTGCAAGTCTCTCGCGCTGTGCCTGCGTCAGTGTAGGCTATTTCTGCACGTTTTCTTTAGAAGGTGTTTACCGAGGTCACTGGTGACTAACAGGCTTTTCAGTTAAAAGTTAAAGCAGTTCAAAATATGTTTTTATATCTTGTCTCATCAGTCAGACCGTTGGGGATGTTTTGTTAGGGTGGAAATCTCGCGCGCCGCGGATGTTGTGCTCTGTATCTTGGAGTGTATTCCTACTCCAAACAGTTGCAAAACGTTTTGCAACAAAAACTAGCGGTCGAGCAAACAGGGCGGGAACTACCTCAATCTGTCTAATAGAAATGCTAGTTTTTGTTGCAAAACAACTTTTTGGGTTAATGATAACACACCCCTATTTGCCAAACAAACCTCACAAACCAAACGGAAGCTCTGAGCGCATGAGCTTAACCGCACAGGTGAGACCACCGTTTACACACACACACACACACACACACACACACACACACACACACACACACACACACACACACACACACACACACACACACACACACACACACACACACACACACACACACACACACACACACACACACACACACACACACACACACACAGAGTAGAGATTAGAGATTTAATACTGGCCTCGTTTTAAGAGGAAGTACCAACTGATAAACTGATCCCTGTGTAAAGCAGGGACTAGTACTTTGTATTTAACCAGGTAATGCTGTAGCATCACTGTCTGTCTGTGTCTCTCTCAGAGGTGATGGAGGGAGAAGGGGAGTTGTTGGATTTGAGTCACCTCTCAGAGGCAGAGCAGACATCCATCTTGGAAGTGTTACAAAGGGACTCGAATCTGCGTTGCCTTGATGAGGGGCGTGTAAGGTCAGAGGTGATTATTATTTAACCCTTTAGGTCTCTGATGAGCATCATGTTGATTGATTAATTTAAGTTTTTTTTTTATATAGAGGTATGTTAATGTTATCCACAGAGGGCTGGTGTTGGTGCAGGTGTTTGTTCCAGCCCAGCACTAACACACCTGATTCAAATAACTAAAACATTGTTTTACTTAAAAATGTTTGCCGTATCAGATGCTCTTTATTTACATTTGAATTTTGCTTATATTTTATATTTTACCCCCTTTCTCTCCACAATTTCAATCTTGTTTCGATCTTGTCTCATCGCTGCAATTCCCCAAAGTGCTTCGGGACAGACAAAGGTCGAGTCATGTGTCGACATCGCCAAACCGACACTGCCAAACCGACACCGCCGAGGTGACACCGCCAAACCGACACTGCCAAGGTGACACCGACAAACCGACACCACCAAACCGACACCGCCAAGGTGACACCCCCAAACCGACACCGCCAATCCGACACCGCCAAGGTGACACCGCCAAACCGACACCACCAAACCGACACCGCCAATCCGACACCGCCAAGGTGACACCGCCAAACCGACACCACCAAACCGACACCGCCAAACCGACAGAACCGACAAGAATTAATTGTCTGTGCCTCTTGGGAAGTTTGAGGGGGAGGGATGAGATAGCTTTTCAGACAGATAAGAATGTTTTGGTTGGATTCCATTAGTGGAGAGATGCTAGTGGTTGGAATGTAGTTTTATGGGAGGAGCAGGAAGATAGTACCAGACCTAATAAACAATGGGCTCTTGTGAGAATCGGAGAGAGGGTGGGAAACTGATGATGTCATGTTCTGTTTACAACCTGTGGAAAAATGTGTATGTGTTAGTACTCTCTTGTAATAAACGCTGTTACTTTTGGCTTTTAAGACTGGTCTCAATCTACTTCATGCATAATTAATGAACTTACAATTCATTCATGAATTAGAAATGAGTGCGAATTGGTTTTGGCAATAAAACATAAAGTAATTTAGAATTCCTCTATCACCGAGACACAAAGGATGGCGTTGACATCGTACAGGCATCCATACGAGGCAGGAAGCCAAGAACAGGTCAGACCACACACACACACACACACACACACACACACACACACACACTCACACTCACTCACTCACACACACTCACTCACTCACTCACTCACTCACACTCACACTCACACTCACACACACACACACACTCGAGGCAGGAAGCCAAGAACAGGTCAGACCACACACTCACTCACTCACTCACACACACACACACCAAGAATAACCAAGTCTAGGAGGACATCTGGTATTGGTTGATTGATTGATTGATTTGCAGATTTGTCTGTGAGTGGGGTGTGTAAAGGGCAGACAGAAGATGCTCCTCCCACTAACAACAACGACCCCAGCTCTCAGATAGAGGACAAGAAAGAGGAGGACGACAAGAGAAGGTGAAGGCATTTCTAATACAGAGAGTTCGGACGGTATAGTAGTGGCTAGGGAATGTTTCTCTTGGAGAAGGACTGTTATGTACAGTTTTAATGGATGTCGTTTTTTAAAAACATGTTCATCTCAGTTACAGGAGTCCACCTACAGCAAGACCCAGACCCAGACCCAGGAGCCCAAACCCACAGGTTAGTTGTGTGTATGTGTTCATTAGCTGGATAATTCAGTGTGTCGATGGAGGATTATCAGTCTAGTTGTGGAAAGGTAAAATCTTCCTCCCTCCCTCATGGTATTGCTCTAGAAACATGCTGACAATGTGTATGTTCCCTCACCCTGTGTGTGTGTGTGTGTGTGTGTGTGTGTGTGTGTGTGTGTGTGTGTGTGTGTGTGTGTGTGTGTGTGTGTGTGTGTGTGTGTGTGTGTGTGTGTGTGTGTGTGTGTGTGTGTGTGTGTGTGTGTGTGTGTAGGATACAGACTCTGTGTCGTGACAGAAGCTGATCTGACGCTTCTAAGGCCTGGGCTCTCCATCGGCACTCTAAGTCTACAGTCTAACTGCACAGTGAGACACACACTTACACATACTCACAGTGTTCCTTCAGCTAAATGGGATTATTTTGATCAACTGTGTGTATATTCTGTGTTTGTGTGTATTCTCTGTGCGTTTGTGTGTGTGTTCTCTCTGTGTAGCTAAGTGGCAGTATGATGAGTCTGTTCAGTTCTGGGGAGTTTGGGGCGGTGGAGGTGAAGGGGCGTGTCCTGTTCTCATTGGACTATGACACTCAGAGGGAGGAGCTACAGGTCAGAGTGTGTCGTTGTGAAGGCCTGGTTGCTGCAAGCAAGAACCACTCCGACCCGTAAATAGGGTTGGTATTTCGAGGATATTAACTGGGATAATTTTTGGGAACTATCTGTTTAAGAAGCACTTGTTTTGTGTTAAGAAGTGTGTGTGTGTGTGTGTGTGTGTGTGTGTGTGTGTGTGTGTGTGTGTGTGTGTGTGTGTGTGTGTGTGTGTGTGTGTGTGTGTGTGTGTGTGTGTGTGTGTGTGTGTGTGTGTGTGTGTGTGTGTTTTTAGGTACGCAAAGGCCTATCTCCTGCCTGATAAGTCGTCTCACAGCAAGAAGAAAACAACAGTAAAGAAAAAGACCCTCAACCCAGTCTTTGACCAGACACTAAAAGTGAGAGCACACATCTCTCGCTTTGTTTCTCCATTTATTTCCCTCGGATTATGTCATGTCTCTTCTCTCTCTGTCTGTCTCTCTGGTCTGTCTCATTCCTGTATCTCTCATGTCTCTCCTCTCTCTGGTCTGTCTCATTCCTGTATCTCTCATGTCTCTCCTCTCTCTGGTCTGTCTCATTCCTGTATCTCTCATGTCTCTCCTCTCTCTGGTCTGTCTCATTCCTGTATCTGTCATGTCTCTCCTCTCTCTGCCTGCCTGTCTGGTCTGTCTCATTCCTGTATCTGTCATGTCTCTCCTCTCTCTGCCTGTCTGTCTGGTCTGTCTCATTCCTGTATCTCTCATGTCTCTCCTCTCTCTGCCTGTCTGTCTGGTCTGTCTCATTCCTGTATCTCTCATGTCTCTCCTCTCTCTGCCTGCCTGTCTGGTCTGTCTCATTCCTGTATCTCTCATGTCTCTCCTCTCTCTGCCTGTCTGTCTCTCTGGTCTGTCTCATTCCTGTATCTCTCATGTCTCTCCTCTCTCTGCCTGTCTGTCTCTCTGGTCTGTCTCATTCCTGTATCTCTCATGTCTCTCCTCTCTCTGCCTGTCTGTCTCTCTGGTCTGTCTCATTCCTGTATCTCTCATGTCTCTCCTCTCTCTGCCTGTCTGTCTCTCTGGTCTGTCTCATTCCTGTATCTCTCATGTCTCTCCTCTCTCTGCCTGTCTGTCTCTCTGGTCTGTCTCATTCCTGTATCTCTCATGTCTCTCCTCTCTCTGCCTGTCTCTCTGGTCTGTCTCTCTCATGTCTCTTCTCTCTCTGCCTGTCTCTCTGTTCTGTCTCATTCCTGTCTCTCTCATTATAATGTGCAATTATAACATGGTCCAAACACACTAAGACAGTCGTGAAGAGGGCACGACAACACCTATTCCCCCTCAGGAGACTGAAAAGATTTGGTATGGGTCCTCGGATCCTCAAAAGGTTCTACAGCTGCACCATCGAGAGCATCCTGACGGGTTGCATCACTGCCTGGAATGGCAACTGCTCAGCCTATGACCTTAGAGCACTACAGAGGGTAGTGCGTACAGCCCAGTACATGACTGGGGCCAAGCTTCCTACCATCCAGGACCTCTATACCAGGCGGTGTCAGAGGAAGACCCTAAAAATTGTCAAAGAACTCCAGCCACCCTAGTCATAGACTGTTCTCTCTGCTACCGCACGGCAAGCGGTACCGGAAGTCCAGGTCCAAGAGGCTTCTAAACAGCTTCTACCCCCAAGCCATAAGACCGCTGAACATCTAGTCAAATGGCTACCCAGACTATTTGCATTGCCCCCCCCCCCCCCCCAACCGGGGTACCCCCCTGTGTGTAGTCTCGCTATTGTTATTTTACTGCTGCTCTTTAATTAACTTGTTACTTTTATTTCTTACTCATATGTGTATATATATATATATACACTGCTCCAAAAAATAAAGGGAACACTAAAATAACACATCCTAGATCTGAATGAATGAAATATTCTTATTTAATACTTTTTTGGGCATGCTCCTGTTGAGGTGGCGGATGGTCTCCTGAGGGATCTCCTCCCAGACCTGGACTAAAGCATCCGCCAACTCTTGGACAGTCTGTGGTGCAACGTGGCGTTGGTGGATGGAGCGAGACATGATGTCCCAGATGTGCTCAATTGGACTCAGGTCTGGGGAACGGGCGGGCCAGTCCATAGCCTTCCTCTTGCAGGATCTGCTGACACACTCCAGCCACATGAGGTCTAGCATTGTCTTGCATTAGGAGGAACCCAGGGCCAACCGCACCAGCATATGGTCTCACAAGGGGTCTGAGGATCTCATCTCGGTACCTATTGGCAGTCAGGCTACCTCTGGCGAGCACATGGAGGGCTGTGCGGTCCCCCAAAGAAATGCTACCCCACACCATGACTGACCCACCACCAAACCGGTCATGCTGGAGGATGTTGCAGGCAGCAGAACGTTCTCCACTGCGTCTCCAGACTGTCACATCTGTCATGTGCTCAGTGTGAACCTGCTTTCATCTGTGAAGAGCACAGGGCGCCAGTGGCGAATTTGCCAATCTTGGTGTTCTCTGGCAAATGCCAAACGTCCTGCACGGTGTTGGGCTGTAAGCACAACCCCCACCTGTGGACGTCGGGCCCTCATACCACCCTCATGGAGTCTGTTTCTGACCGTTTGAGCAGAACCATGCACATGTGTGGCCTGCTGGAGGTCATTTTGCAGGGCTCTGGCAGTGCTCCTCCTGCTCCTCCTGCTCCTCCTTGCACAAAGGCGGAGGTAGCGGTCCTGCTGCTGGGTTGTTGCCCTCCTACGGCCTCCTCCACTTCTCCTGATGTACTGGCCTGGTAGCGCCTCCATGCTCTGGACACTACGCTGACAGACACAGCAAACCTTCTTGCCACAGCTCGGATTGATGTGCCATCCTGGATGAGCTGCACTACCTGAGCCACTTGTGTGGGTTGTAGACTCCGTCTCATGCTACCACTAGAGTGAAAGCACCGCCAGCATTCAGAAGTGACCAAAACATCAGCCAGGAAGCATAGGAACTGAGAAGTGGTCTGTGGTCACCAACTGCAGAACCACTCCTTTATTGGGGGTGTCTTGCTAATTGCCTACAATTTCCACCTGTTGTCTATTCCATTTGCACAACAGCATGTGAAATGTATTGTCAATCAGTGTTGCTTCCTAAGTGGACAGTTTGATTTCACAGAAGTGTGATTGACTTGGAGTTACATTGTGTTGTTTAAGTGTTCCCTTAATTTTTTTGAGCAGTGTATATATATATATAAATATAATATTCTTAACTGCGTTGTTGGTTAATAAGTAAGCATTTCACTGTATTTGGTGCATGTGACTAATACAATTTGATATGAATGATGTGTGTGTTAACGTTGTTTGTGTTTCCCAGTATAAGATCAGCGTGTCAGCGTGTGGCAGGACTCTGAACCTGTCTGTGTGGCACGCAGCCTCACTGGGTAGAAACCTGTTCCTAGGAGAGGTAGAGCTGGAGCTGGCTCACTGGGACTGGACACACACAGACCCTGACTGGTACAAACTACAGCCACGGGTAGGACCAATACACACACGTGCGAGCAAACTCGTACATACAGACACACAAACACCCAAACACGCATACATACAAACACACA
Organism: Oncorhynchus gorbuscha; assembly: GCF_021184085.1. Classification (NCBI taxonomy): domain Eukaryota; kingdom Metazoa; phylum Chordata; class Actinopteri; order Salmoniformes; family Salmonidae; genus Oncorhynchus; species Oncorhynchus gorbuscha. The sequence continues at coordinate 10,740,543 of NC_060181.1, read as the reverse complement.
AAACACCTACACACATACCAAACACATACATGCAGACACCCAAACACATACCAAACACGCATACATACAAACACACAAACACCTACACCCACACACATACCAAACACATACATGCAGACACCCAAACACATACCAAGCACGCATACATACAAACACCTACACCCACACACGCACATTCACACACCACAGCATGCAGTAAGTCCTACATTGTGTGTGGTCTTAACAGGAGGAGAGGTGCTGAGAATTTCAACAAGCTTTTCTAACCTGAGCGCTCCTCTCTTCAATCTCCCTCTCTCTTTCACCTCTCTCTCTTCTCTCTCTCTCTCTCTCTCTCTCTCTCTCTCTCTCTCTCTCTCTCTCTCTCTCTCTCTCTCTCTCTCTCTCTCTCTCTCTCTCTCTCTCTCTCTCTCTCTCTCTCAGTGTAGTCCAGAGTCTATCAGTAGGCGAGGAAACATCATGCTCTCTATCAAGTTCACCCCAGCAAGATCTGAGGGTGAGCTGAGCTCACTACGCACGTCACCCACAGACGTCAAGCCACACACAGACGTCATTTCCTTTCTCTCTGTCTCGTGTGTGTGTGTGTGTGTGTGTGTGTGTGTGTGTGTGTGTGTGTGTGTGTGTGTGTGTGTGTGTGTGTGTGTGTGTGTGTGTGTGTGTGTGTGTGTGTGTGTGTGTGTGTGTGTGTGTGTGTGTGTGTGTGTGTGTGTGTGTGTGTGTGTGTGGAGGTCTTCCTCCATCTGGGGAGATATACATATGGCTGCGGCAGGCGCAGGGTCTTCTCTCCGCCAAAGGTGGCGCCATCGACTCCTTTGTCGAGGGGTGGGTTAGAGAAGGTGTTCCCTGACTTTTTCACACAGGCCCCACTTCCAGCATTGGAAAACATCCCGTCTAACATCCCGTCTAACATCATGTCTAACATCCTGTCTAACATCCTGTCTAACATCCTGTCTAACATCCCGTCTAACATCCCGTCTAACATCCCGTCTAACATCCCGTCTAACATACTGTCTAACATCCCGTCTAACATCCTGTCTAACATCCCGTCTAACATCCCGTCTAACATCCCGTCTAACATCCCGTCTAACATCCTGTCTAACATCCCGTCTAACATCCCGTGCCACGTCTATTTCTATGGGTATAAGCACTGTTCACACCCCTCTTGATGGGGGAGACAACAGTTTGCTGATTTTAAAGATTATTTCCCACAATTCTGCACATTTAGTCATGGGGTGCAGAGAAAGTGTTTCAGTTTTAAAGCTAATTTTCTTGTAATTTTATACATTTGACCATTTATAATGTTTATTCAGGTGATATTTGGAGAAACGTTAGATGATCTGGACATTTCTGACAAGTTATAAATTGTTCTCTAAGTTATGTAATGACTGACAAGACAAGAGGAACTGATGATGTACTACCCAGTTTAGTAATGTCACCTTGTACATTCTACTATTACTACCCAGTTTAGTAATGTCACCTTGTACATTCTACTATTACAACCCAGTTTAGTAATGTCACCTTGTACATTCTACTGTTACAACCCAGTTTAGTAATGTCACCTTGTACATTCTACTATTTACAACCCAGTTTAGTAATGTCACCTTGTACATTCTACTATTTACAACCCAGTTTAGTAATGTCACCTTGTACATTCTACTGTTACAACCCAGTTTAGTAATGTCACCTTGTGTATTCTACTGTTACAACCCAGTTTAGTAATGTCACCTTGTACATTCTACTGTTATACAACCCAGTTTAGTAATGTCACCTTGTGTATTCTACTGTTACAACCCAGTTTAGTAATGTCACCTTGTACATTCTACTGTTATACAACCCAGTTTAGTAATGTCACCTTGTACATTCTACTGTTATACAACCCAGTTTAGTAATGTCACCTTGTACATTCTACTGTTATACAACCCAGTTTAGTAATGTCACCTTGTGTATTCTACTGTTACAACCCAGTTTAGTAATGTCACCTTGTACATTCTACTGTTATACAACCCAGTTTAGTAATGTCACCTTGTACATTCTACTGTTATACAACCCAGTTTAGTAATGTCACCTTGTACATTCTACTATTACAACATTCTAGAGTAAGTTGCAAGCTGGACTCAATTCCTTGATTTTTGATAGATTGTTTCACTTTTGTTTATTATCTATTTATATAATATAATATAATAATATCTATTTCACTTGCTTTGGCAATGTAAACATATGGGCACATCCCATGCCAATAAAGCCCCTTGAATTGAATTGAGATAGAGAGAGACCCCTAGTGCAACCCCAGGGGGTGTGCCACACAGTTTGAGAACCACTGGGTTCAGAGTTCAGGCGTAGGAATACCAGCAGTGTGGCAGACCTCAACGTCTGTATTCCAGAAACTGGAGTTAGTGGGACAGGACTGTTTTTAGTGGAACGTCTATTAAAAACTGTACTCTTAACTTTGATCCAAGCTACGTGCTGCCAGACGCCGGCCGGTCGAGCGGTCAGAAGACATGCGTGGTCAAGCGGTCAGTCAGTCCAATCTACAACCACACCGTGGTGTACGGAGGGTTCCAACCTGCCGACCGGAGGGAGACACAGAGCTGACTGTCTGGCACCGCGAAGGGATACAACCACACCTGCTGGGAGGGGTCAGACTCAGCCCTGGGACAGGTGAGATTCAAACGAACACACACAGACACACATAGATACGCACTGTGTGTGCACAGATGCCACTGTAACATGGCGTGTGTGTGTGTGTGTGTGTTACAGGTCTGAGCTACGGGGCGGCAGTGTGTTGGATCAACAGAGGAGGAAGTCACTATGTGAACCTCCATGGTCCTGAACCCTAGTCACTGGATAGATACTACACTACCTATCAGAACTAACCTGGTTAACCGCCAGAATTAACACTGTTGGTGGATTCTGGGTAGTTTGCTGCTGTTGGTGTATTCTGGGTAGTATGCTGCTGTTGGTGGATTCTGGGTAGTAGTCTGCTGTTGGTGTATTCTGGGTAGTGTGTTGGTGTATTCTGGGTAGTATGCTGCTGTTGGTGGATTCTGGGTAGTAGTCTGCTGTTGGTGTATTCTGGGTAGTTTGCTGCTGTTGGTGGATTCTGGGTAGTCGTCTGCTGTTGGTGTATTCTGGGTAGTTTGCTGCTGTTGGTGTATTCTGGGTAGTGTGTTGGTGTATTCTGGGTAGTTTGCTGCTGTTGGTGGATTCTGGGTAGTAGTCTGCTGTTGGTGTATTCTGGGTAGTGTGTTGGTGTATTCTGGGTAGTAGTCTGCTGTTGGTGTATTCTGGGTAGTAGTATACTGTTGGTGAATTCTGGGTAGTTTGCTGCTGTTGGTGGATTCTGGGTAGTAGTATACTGTTGGTGGATTCTGGGTAGTAGTATACTGTTGGTGGATTCTGGGTAGTTTGCTGCTGTTGGTGGATTCTGGGTAGTACTATACTGTTGGTGGATTCTGGGTGGTAGTATACTGTTGGTGGATTCTGGGTAGTAGTATACTGTTGGTGAATTCTGGGTAGTTTGCTGCTGTTGGTGGATTCTGGGTAGTAGTATACTGTTGGTGGATTCTGGGTAGTAGTATACTGTTGGTGTATTCTGGGTAGTAGTATACTGTTGGTGGATTCTGGGTAGTAGTTTGCTGCCATCTGTCGTTTTGGTTTTCAGACCCAGTTTATTCCAGTTGAAACAAATGTATTTAAGTTGGGGCTGTGGTTTGAATGAGGATATGGTCTGCTATACTTCCACAAGCCAAGCTAGGGGTTTATAAATCCCTTAACGACCAGTCTGTTGACTTACACAACAATAAGGAACTAGACAGAGGAAACTGGGAAATTACACATGACTGGATGTTAGTTAACAAAGACTCTTGATCAGAGTGCCATTCATATGTTAAAACTACTGTATGAAAGAATGTATCAACATTTCTGCCTCTTGCTTTCTCTCTTTTCTCTCTCTCTCTCTCTCTCTCTCTCTCTCTCTTTCTCTCTTTCTCTCTCTCTCTCTCTCTCTCTCTCTTTCCATCTTTCTCTCTCTCTCTCCTCCACCCTGTTCTCAATGGGAATAATACGTCATAGTCACTTTAAAGAGTATTGTTAATGTCTGCACTGTCTCTGTTCCAGTTACATCAGTGTTATTTTTCTAAGTGACTTCTAGTCAAATAGATCGTGGTTTCAGAGTGGGCACTAAGTGAGTGAATTATTAAAAGATTGGTCAAGCCTCTGCTTGACTGGAGAGAGAAAATAAGGGATGGAGAGATTGTGGGGACAGGGGGAAAGAGGGGGACAGGGGGAAAGAGGGGGACAGGGGGGGACAGGGGGGAAAGAGGGGGACAGGGGGGACAGGGGGGAAAGAGGGGGACAGGGGGGACAGGGGGAAAGAGGGGGACAGGGGGGGGACAGGGGGGGGGGGGACAGGGGGGAAAGAGGGGGACAGGGGGGAAAGAGGGGGACAGGGGGGGACAGGGGGGGGAAAGAGGGGGACAGGGGGGAAAGAGGGGGACAGGGGGGAAAGAGGGGGACAGGGGGGAAAAGAGGGGGACAGGGGGGAAAGAGGGGGACAGGGGGGGAAAGAGGGGGAAAAGAGGGGGACAGGGGGGAAAGAGGGGGACAGGGGGGAAAGAGGGGGACAGGGGGGACAGGGGGGAAAAGAGGGGGACAGGGGGGGAAAGAGGGGGACAGGGGGGAAAGAGGGGGACAGGGGGGAAAGAGGGGGACAGGGGGAAAAGAGGGGGACAGGGGGGGGAAAGAGGGGGACAGGGGGGAAAGAGGGGGACCAGTCTTTTTGTTTGGAAGCTTTACTGTGTTCATACTGTCTGGGTTCATGTTGTGGTCACACTGTCTGGGTTCATGTATCACTGTGGTCACACTGTCTGGGTTCATGTTGTATCACTGTGGTCACACTGTCTGGGTTCATGTTGTGGTCACACTGTCTGGGTTCATGTTGTGGTCACACTGTCTGGGTTCATGTTGTGGTCACACTGTCTGGGTTCATGTTGTGGTCACACTGTCTGGGTTCATGTTGTGGTCACACTGTCTGGGTTCATGTTGTGGTCACACTGTCTGGGTTCATGTTGTACCACTGTGGTCATATGTAAATATGTTATTTATTAATTAAATTATTTTGATTGAATATTCATACCTTGTATTGTTCCCAAGATGTCACACATTGCGGTATGTCACTTTCATAATGGATTCTCATTTGGACTGGAACACTCATTTAGCATGAAGTTAAAACAGGTGTTCTGTGGTGATAGACTTGTGGTTATAGAGGTGTAGTTCTGTGGTTATAGACTTATGGTTCTGTGTGTCATGCAGGTGAAAGAGGACCCAAAAGCGACTTAACAGAAACAGAGTTTATTCAAGTCCAAACAGAAAACGACAAATCCTGAATCCTTAACAGGAAATGTCCAAACAGGGAATAACAGAAATCCTCTAGTCTGTAGAGGGGAAGAACAGGAGAAGCGGCCACAGACTGCAGGTCGCTTCGGGTAGGCGCAGGCCGTAGCTGACAGAGACACCTGCTCCCACGCAGCATCTGATGAAGGCAAAAACACGACAGGACAGGGCGATACACAATCACAGCACGGTGAATTCTAAACAAGGAACCGACAGGACAGGAACGGAACACAAAGGAAGAAATAGGGACTCTAATCAGGGGAAAGGATCGGGAACAGGTGTGGGAAGACTAAATGATGATTAGGGGAATAGGAACAGCTGGGAGCAGGAACGGAACGATAGAGAGAAGAGAGAGCGAGAGAGTGAGAGAGGGAGGGGGAGAGAGAGGGATAGAAAGAGGGAAAGAACCTAATAAGACCAGCAGAGGGAAACGAATAGAATGGGGAGCACAGGGACAAGACATGATAATAAATGACAAACATGACAGTACCCCCCACTCACCGAGCGCCTCCTGGCGCACTCGAGGAGGAATCCTGGCGGCAACGGAGGAAATCATCGATGAGTGAACGGTCCAGCACGTCCCGAGACGGAACCCAACTCCTCTCCTCAGGACCGTAACCCTCCCAATCCACTAAGTATTGGTGACCCCGTCCCCGAGGACGCATGTCCATGATCTTATGTACCTTGTAAATAGGTGCGCTCTCGACAAGGACGGGAGGGGGAGGGAAGACGAACGGGGTGCGAAGAAAGGGCTTAACACAGGAGACATGGAAGACAGGATGGACGCGACGAAGATGTCGCGGAAGAAGCAGTCGCACAGCGACAGGATTGACGACCTGGGAGACACGGAACGGACCAATGAACCGCGGAGTCAACTTACGAGAAGCTGTCGTAAGAGGAAGGTTGCGAGTGGAAAGCCACACTCTCTGGCCGCAACAATACCTTGGACTCTTAATCCTGCGTTTATTGGCGGCTCTCACCGTCTGTGCCCTGTAACGGCAAAGTGCAGACCTCACCCTCCTCCAGGTGCGCTCACAACGTTGGACAAACGCTTGAGCGGAGGGAACGCTGGACTCGGCAAGCTGGGATGAGAACAGAGGAGGCTGGTAACCCAGACTACTCTGAAACGGAGATAACCCGGTAGCAGACGAAGGAAGCGAATTGTGAGCGTATTCTGCCCAGGGGAGCTGTTCTGCCCAAGACGCAGGGTTTCTGAAAGAAAGGCTGCGTAGTATGCGACCAATCGTCTGATTGGCCCTCTCTGCTTGACCGTTAGACTGGGGATGAAACCCGGAAGAGAGACTGACGGACGCACCAATCAAACGACAGAACTCCCTCCAAAACTGTGACGTGAATTGCGGGCCTCTGTCTGAAACGGCGTCTAACGGGAGGCCATGAATTCTGAATACATTCTCAATAATGATTTGTGCCGTCTCCTTAGCGGAAGGAAGTTTAGCGAGGGGAATGAAATGTGCCGCCTTAGAGAACCTATCGACAACCGTAAGAATCACAGTCTTCCCCGCAGACAAAGGCAGACCGGTAATGAAGTCTAAGGCGATGTGAGACCATGGTCGAGAAGGAATGGGGAGCGGTCTGAGACGACCGGCAGGAGGAGAGTTACCCGACTTAGTCTGCGCGCAGTCCGAACAAGCAGCCACGAAACGGCGCGTGTCACGCTCCTGAGTCGGCCACCAAAAGCGCTGGCGAATAGACGCAAGAGTGCCTCGAACACCGGGATGACCAGCTAACTTGGCAGAGTGAGCCCACTGAAGAACAGCCAGACGAGTGGAAACAGGAACGAAAAGGAGGTTACTAGGACAAGCGCGCGGCGACGCAGTGTGCGTGAGTGCTTGCTTAACCTGTCTTTCAATTCCCCAGACTGTTAACCCGACAACACGCCCATAAGGAAGAATCCCCTCGGGATCAGTAGAAGCCACAGAATAACTAAACAGACGGGATAAGGCATCAGGCTTGGTGTTCTTGCTACCCGGACGGTAAGAAATCACAAACTCGAAACGAGCGAAAAACAACGCCCAACGAGCTTGACGGGCATTAAGTCGTTTGGCAGAACGGATGTACTCAAGGTTCTTATGGTCTGTCCAAACGACAAAAGGAACGGTCGCCCCCTCCAACCACTGTCGCCATTCGCCTAGGGCTAAACGGATGGCGAGCAGTTCACGGTTACCCACATCATAGTTGCGCTCAGATGGCGACAGGCGATGAGAAAAATAAGCGCAAGGATGAACCTTATCGTCAGACTGGAAGCGCTGGGATAGAATGGCTCCCACGCCTACCTCTGAAGCGTCAACCTCGACAATGAATTGTCTAGTGACGTCAGGAGTAACGAGGATAGGAGCGGACGTAAAACGTTCTCTTAGAAGATCAAAAGCTCCCTGGGCGGAACCGGACCACTTAAAACACGTCTTGACAGAAGTAAGAGCTGTGAGAGGGGCAGCAACTTGACCGAAATTACGAATGAAACGCCGATAGAAATTAGCGAAACCTAAAAAGCGCTGCAACTCGACACGTGACCTTGGAACGGGCCAATCACTGACAGCTTGGACCTTAGCGGAATCCATCTGAATGCCTTCAGCGGAAATAACGGAACCGAGAAAAGTAACGGAGGAGACATGAAAAGAGCACTTCTCAGCCTTTACGTAGAGACAATTCTCTAAAAGGCGCTGTAGAACACGTCGAACGTGCTGAACATGAATCTCGAGTGACGGAGAAAAAATCAGGATATCGTCAAGATAGACAAAAACAAAGATGTTCAGCATGTCTCTCAGAACATCATTAACTAATGCCTGAAAAACAGCTGGCGCATTGGCGAGGCCGAACGGCAGAACCCGGTACTCAAAATGCCCTAACGGAGTGTTAAACGCCGTTTTCCACTCGTCCCCCTCTCTGATGCGCACGAGATGGTAAGCGTTACGAAGGTCCAACTTAGTAAAGCACCTGGCTCCCTGCAGAATCTCGAAGGCTGATGACATAAGGGGAAGCGGATAACGATTCTTAACCGTTATGTCATTCAGCCCTCAATAATCCACGCAGGGGCGCAGAGTACCGTCCTTCTTCTTAACAAAAAGAACCCCGCCCCGGCCGGAGAGGAAGAAGGCACTATGGTACCGGCGTCAAGAGACACAGACAAATAATCCTCGAGAGCCTTACGTTCGGGAGCCGACAGAGAGTATAGTCTACCTCGAGGAGGAGTGGTCCCCGGAAGGAGATCAATACTACAATCATACGACCGGTGAGGAGGAAGGGAGTTGGCTCGGGACCGACTGAAGACCGTGCGCAGATCATGATATTCCTCCGGCACTCCTGTCAAATCGCCAGGTTCCTCCTGAGAAGTAGAGACAGAAGAAACGGGAGGGATGGCAGACATTAAACACTTCACATGACAAGAAACGTTCCAGGATAGGATAGAATTACTAGACCAATTAATAGAAGGATTATGACATACTAGCCAGGGATGACCCAAAACAACAGGTGTAAACGGTGAACGGAAAATCAAAAAAGAAATAGTCTCACTGTGGTTACCAGATACTGTGAGGGTTAAAGGTAGTGTCTCAAATCTGATACTGGGAAGATGACTACCATCTAAGGCGAACATGGGCGTAGGCTTCTCTAACTCTCTGAAAGGAATGTCATGTTTCCGAACCCATGCTTCGTCCATGAAACAACCCTCAGCCCCAGAGTCTATCAAGGCACTACATGTAGCACCCGAACCGGTCCAGCGTAGATGGACCGACAAAGTAGTACAGGATTTTGATGGAGAGACTTGAGTAGTTGCGCTCACCTGTAGCCCTCCGCTTACAGATGAGCTCTGGCTTTTACTGGACATGAATTAACAAAATGTCCAGCAACTCCGCAATAGAGGCACAGGCGGTTGGTGATCCTCCGTTCCCTCTCCTTAGTCGAGATGCGAATCCCTCCCAGCTGCATGGGCTCAGTCTCAAAGCCAGAGGAGGGAGATGGTTGCGATGCGGAGCAGGGAAACACCGTTGATGCGAGCTCTCTTCCACGAGCCCGGTGACGAAGATCTACCCGTCGTTCTATGCGGATGGCGAGAGCAATCAAAGAGTCCACATCTGAAGGAACCTCCCGGGAGAGAATCTCATCCTTAACCACTGCGTGGAGTCCCTCCAGAAAACGAGCGAGCAGCGCCGGCTCGTTCCACTCACTAGAGGCAGCAAGAGTGCGAAACTCAATAGAATAATCCGTTATGGACCGTTCACCTTGGCATAAGGAAGCCAGGGCCCTAGAAGCCTCCCTACCAAAAACTGAACGGTCAAAAACCCGAATCATCTCCTCTTTAAAGTTCTGGAACTTGTTAGAGCAATCAGCCCTTGCCTCCCAGATAGCTGTGCCCCATTCTCGAGCCCGGCCAGTAAGGAGTGAAATGACGTAAGCAACCCGAGCTCTCTCTCTAGAGTATGTGTTGGGTTGGAGAGAGAACACAATCTCACACTGCGTGAGAAAGGAGCGGCACTCAGTGGGCTGCCCGGAGTAGCAAGGTGGGTTATTAACCCTAGGTTCTGGAGGCTCGGCAGGCCAGGAAGTAACAGGTGGCACGAGACGTAGACTCTGGAACTGTCCAGAGAGGTCGGAAACCTGAGCGGCCAGGTTCTCCACGGCATGGCGAGCAGCAGACAATTCCTGCTCGTGTCTGCCGAGCATGGCTCCTTGGATCTCGACGGCAGTGTAACGAGCGTCTGAAGTCGCTGGGTCCATTCCTTGGTCGGTTCCTTCTGTCATGCAGGTGAAAGAGGACCCAAAAGCGACTTAACAGAAACAGAGTTTATTCAAGTCCAAACAGAAAACGACAAATCCTGAATCCTTAACAGGAAATGTCCAAACAGGGAATAACAGAAATCCTCTAGTCTGTAGAGGGGAAGAACAGGAGAAGCGGCCACAGACTGCAGGTCGCTTCGGGTAGGCGCAGGCCGTAGCTGACAGAGACACCTGCTCCCACGCAGCATCTGATGAAGGCAAAAACACGACAGGACAGGGCGATACACAATCACAGCACGGTGAATTCTAAACAAGGAACCGACAGGACAGGAACGGAACACAAAGGAAGAAATAGGGACTCTAATCAGGGGAAAGGATCGGGAACAGGTGTGGGAAGACTAAATGATGATTAGGGGAATAGGAACAGCTGGGAGCAGGAACGGAACGATAGAGAGAAGAGAGAGCGAGAGAGTGAGAGAGGGAGGGGGAGAGAGAGGGATAGAAAGAGGGAAAGAACCTAATAAGACCAGCAGAGGGAAACGAATAGAATGGGGAGCACAGGGACAAGACATGATAATAAATGACAAACATGACACTGTGGGTATAGAGTTGTAGTTCTGTGGGTATAGAGTTGTAGTTCTGTGGGTATAGAGTTGTAGTTCTGTGGTTAAAAGTTGTGGTTCTGTGGTTATAGAGTTGTGGTTCTGTGGTTATAGAGTTGTGGTTCTGTGGTCATAGAGTTGTGGTTCTGTGGTTATAGAGTTGTGGTTCTGTGGTTATAGAGTTGTGGTTCTGTGGTCATAGAGTTGTGGTTCTGTGGTTATAGAGTTGTGGTTCTGTGGTTATAGAGTTGTGGTTCTGTGGTTATAGAGTTGTGGTTCTGTGGTTATAGAGTTGTGGTTCTGTGGTTATAGAGTTGTGGTTCTGTGGTTATAGAGTTGTGGTTCTGTGGTTATAGAGTTGTGGTTCTGTGGTTAAACAGTTGTTTGTAATAGTTGTTTGGAAAGCTTAGCCAACCCCTTCTCCTGATAATGATTCATTACTGGGAGATATTGCTCCAGCCATACTATTAACACACCTGCTTGTACAAAGCATGGTCCTGGTGAGCAGCTGATTGGTTCAATAACTTGTGTTAGAGCAGGGCTAGAGCTAAAGCCTGCACACCACTACCAGCAGATGGCCCTGTTGGACAGCTGATTTCAGAGTCTGTTTTCAGAACACACACACACACATACACACACATACACACACACACATACACACACATACACAGTCCTGTACAGCTAACCTTGTGGGGACACACAATTCAGTCCCATTCATAATCCTTTTTCCCTAAACCTAACCCGTACTCTTACCCTAAGCCTAACCTTAACCCAAAAACCTAACCTTAACCCTAAACCTAACCCGTACTCTTACCCTAAGCCTAACCTTAACCCAAAAACCTAACCTTAACCCTAAACCTAACCCGTACTCTTACCCTAAGCCTAACCTTAACCCAAAAACCTAACCTTAACCCTAAACCTAACCCGTACTCTTACCCTAAGCCTAACATTAACCCAAAAACCTTAACCCTAAACCTAACCCGTACTCTTACCCTAAGCCTAACCTTAACCCAAAAACCTAACCTTAACCCTAAACCTAACCCGTACTCTTACCCTAAGCCTAACCTTAACCCAAAAACCTTAACCCTAAACCTAACCCAAGCTCCTAACTCTTAACACTAATTCTAACCTTAACCCTAAAGCCCCTTAGAAATATCATCTGATCTCGTGGGGACTAAAAAGAATGTCCCCCAGTTGGTCCCCTTCAAAAATAGTTAAACACGTACACACACACACACACACACACACACACACACACACACACACACACACACACACACACACACACACACACACACACACACACACACACACACACACACACACACACACACACACACACACACACACACACACACACACACACACAGATAATGTTTCTACTCTCCTTCCATATTGTAACCGCTGACAGACAGATAGAGGATGATTGGTGGATAATTGAGACATGAACAGGAACATGTTCATCATCACACCTGTGTGTGTGTGTGTGTGTGTGTGTGTGTGTGTGTGTGTGTGTGTGTGTGTGTGTGTGTGTGTGTGTGTGTGTGTGTGTGTGTGTGTGTGTGTGTGTGTGTGTGTGTGTGTGTGTGTGTGTGTGTGTTCTCCCTTTCAATAACCCACAAATATCACTACAACTGCTTCTAATGCAATACAATTAGCTAAATATCAACAGACGGAAATTGCATTTCAAATGCCATGGCTGTCAATCACACGATCACGGTGTCTGAACACTGGGCTGACTGCTACGCTTCTGAAGACCATCTCCCACAATGCACGTGTGTTTGTGGAAGGTATTTGATGTCCAAACGCTGGACTAAATGTTCTTTTATGCCCCCCCCCGAGTCTCTGTCTTCCGTATGAAAGGGATGGCAGCTTCAGATACTATTAAGTGTTTCCAGTCCTAACACACCTGACAAATGTACAATCACGGTGTAATCACTCCTGGTCCAGATGAGAACTTAAATAGTTTTCCTGCTTTCTCCAACTATCTCAATTTTCCAAACATTAGTTATTTAGATTTTTTTTTTTACATTTTAAAATTATGTGGAGTGATCGAGACATGCCTTCCCAAATAATGACTGATTTTGACAAAATGTAATAAGAAAGCCTAGTTTGCCTGGTGTAGAGCCAGACGGGGCACAGGGCCCAGAGTCTAAAAACATCCCTTATTTTACACTTCATATTCTTCTTTTGCGTCCAACTGGATTAGAAATACGCAGTGTTCAACTTAAATGTGTGTCTCAGATATGAGTTGTCTGTGTTAGTAGTACTTTACTATATTTAACAGACACTCTTAGCTAGAGCAGCGTTCAGAAGTGAGTTGTCTGCGTTAGTAGTACTTTACCAGCGTTCAGAAGTGAGTTGTCTGTGTTAGTAGTTAGTTGTCTGTGTTAGTAGTACTTTACTATAGTTAACAGACACTCTTAGCTGGAGCAGCATTCAGAAGTGAGTTGTCTGCGTTAGTAGTACTTAACTATATTTAACAGACACTCCTAGTGTCAGGATTTGGCCAGGGTTGTTCCGGTTTTTGGTCACTAGATGCCCCCATTGTGCCTTTTGACCTTTTGTTTTCCCTTGATCCCCATTATTATTTGCACCTGTGCCTCGTTTCCCCTGATTGTATTTAAACCCTTTGTTTTACTCAGTTCTTTGCTCTGTGTTTGTATGTTAGCACCCAGCCCTAGTACTCTGTGAGCTCTTGTTGATCCCGGTGGACTCTCTTGTGGAGTTCTGTTTTTTGTTCTTGTTTGTTTGTTTTTGAGTATCTTTTGAGGCCTTTTGTGCTGTGCCTTCCACCTTGTGGATTTGCCTTTTTGTCTTGGAGGATTGCCTTTGTTCTTGTGGAATTCCTTTTGAGGTTGTGGAGTTACATGTTTTCCTGAAGAACTTCACTTTTTACTTCATTAAATACACCGTCTCAAGTACAGCTGTGTCTGCCTCATCTTCTGGGTTCTGCTGACTATTCGTGGCTCAGTTGGTTTAGTGACTGTTTCTCACTCCGGAGACCTGGGTTTGAAACCGGGTCCTGACACTTAGCTGGAGCAGCATTCAGAAGTTAGTTGTCTGTGTTAGTAGTACTTTACTATATTTAACAGACACTCTTAGCTGGAACAGCATTCAGAAGTTAGTTGTCTGTGTTAGTAGTACTTTACTATATTTAACAGACACTTTTAGCTGGAGCAGCATTCAGAAGTGAGTTGTCTGCGTTAGAGTACTTTACTATATTTAACAGACACTCTTAGCTGGAGCAGCATTCAGAAGTTAGTTGTCTGTGTTAGTTGTACTTTACTATATTTAACAGACACTTTTAGCTGGAGCAGCATTCAGAAGTGAGTTGTCTGCGTTAGTAGTACTTTACCAGCGTTCAGAAGTGAGTACAAGTGACATTACCTCCATTGGAATCAAACTTTCAACATTACAAACCTCAGGCTCTAACAACTGAGCCTCAAGGGACTCGGGTTGGACTCTCCCTCTGCCTCTGAAGGATAACGTCATAAGCAGGAGAGTATGTTTCATTCTGTAGCCTATAGCCTGTTTTGGAGAGATGTCATTATTGAATATTGTAAGAGCTTTCATTGTCTGCTCATATGCCCCCCCATTATTTATCCTACGGTTCTGACTTGGTGTACAGGGAGAATACTGTAAGACCGACAAATATTCTGAATTCTGGCGCTGTACATTTCAAAAGTGCTGAACAAATAGTTATATTGACAACGTCCGTCCTAGCTCGCTCATTATTGACTTGATGGAAATTACGGATTGCCTCTGATCCGTTCGTCGTTTCCTTATGACATAGTTTGTACATCTCAATTGTCAGTAGAAACCACATTTGTTTAAGCAAGTCAGCCATATCAGCTATGTTTTTTTTAAAGGCAGTAAATGAGGCTGAATGAACTGTTTCGCGGCCAGACAAGGCTCCACTGATAGCCAGGTGTAGCAGTGGTAAGGTGTTGGGACTTTATGTAGGCCCTAACAGTTTGTGGGCACAGTTTGTCTCCGTTATAGTACAATTAATCTTGTGTTTTGTTGTTTTGTGTAGTGGCTTTGCTGGCATGCATCTATAAAACATACAACGTTTTTTTGCCCCATCAAGATTTACAGTTGATGTCGTAAGTTTACATACACTTAGGTTGGAGTCATTAAAACTGGTTTACATACACTTAGGTTGGAGTCATTAAAACTGGTTTACATACACTTAGGTTGGAGTCATTAAAACTGGTTTACATACACTTAGGTTGGAGTCATTAAAACTGGTTTACATACACTTAGGTTGGAGTCATTAAAACTGGTTTACATACACTTAGGTTGGAGTCATTAAAACTGGTTTACATACACTTAGGTTGGAGTCATTAAAACTAGTTTTCAACAACTTCACAAATGTCTTGTTAACAAACTATAGTTTTGGCAAGTCAGTTAGGACTTCTACTTTGTGCATGACACAAGTCATTTTTCCAACAGTTGTTTACAGACAGATTATTTCACTTAATTTATTTTATCACAATTCCAGTGGGTCAGAAGTTTACATACACTAAGTTGACTCTGCCATTAAACAGCTTGGAAAATTCCAGAAAATGATGTCATGCTTTAGAACCTTCTGATAGGCTAATTGACATAATTTGAGTAAATTGGAGGTGTACCTGTGGATGTATTTCAAGGCCTACCTTCAAACTCAGTGCCTCTTTGCTTGACATCATGGGAAAATCAAAAGAAATCAGCCAAGACCTCAGAAAATAAATTGTAGACTTCAACAAGTCTGGTTCATCCTTGGGAGCAAATTTCCAAACGCCTGAAGGTACTACGTTCATCTGTACAAACAATTATGGTGTTTATAATTATAAACACCATGGGACCATGCAGCCATCATACCGCTCAGGAAGGAGACGTCTCCTAGAGAAGAACGTACTTTGGTGTGAAAAGTACAAATCAATCCCAGAACAACAGCAAAGGACCTTGTACTCTATATCATCTACTGCATCCTTATGTAATACATGTATCACTAGCCACTTTAACTATGCCACTTGTTTACATTACTCATCTCATATGTATATACTGAACTCAATACCATCTACTGTATCTTGCCTATGCCGCTCTGTACCATCACTCATTCATATATCTTTATGTACATATTCTTTATCCCCTTACACTTGTGTCTATAAAGTAGTAGTTTTGGAATTGTTAGCTAGATTACTTGTTGGTTATTACTGCATTGTCGGAACTAGAAGCACAAGCATTTCGCTACACTCGCACTAACATCTGCTAACCATGTGTATGTGACAAATAACAATTTGATTTGATTTGAAGATGCTGGAGGAAACCGGTACAAAAGTATCTATATCCACAGTAAAACAAGTCCTATATCGACATAACCTGAAAGGCCGCTCAGCAACGAAGAAGCCACTGCTCCAAAACCGCCTTAAAAAAGCCAGACTACAATTTGCAACTGCACATGGGGACAATGATCATACTTTTTGGAGCAATGTCTTCTGGTCTGATGAAAATAAAAATAGAACTGTTTGGCCATAATGACAATTGTTATGTTTGGAGGAAAAAAGGGTGGTGCTTGCAAGCTGATGAACACAATCCAAACCGTGAAGCACGGGGGTGGCAGCATCATGTTGTGGGGTACTTTGCTGCAAGAGGGACTGGTGCACTTCACAAAATAGATGGCATCATGAGGTAGCAAAATTATGTGGATATATTGAAGCAACATCTCAAGACATCAGTCAGGAAGTTAACGCTTGGTCGCAAATGGGTCTCCCAAATGGACAATGACCCCAAGCATACTTCCAAAGTTGTGGCAAAATGGCTGAAGGGCAACAAAGGCAAGGTATTGGAGTGTCCACCACAAAGCCCTGACCTCAATTTGTGGGCAGAACTGAAAAGGCGTGTGCAAGCAAGAAGGCCTACAAACCTGACTCAGTTACACCAGCTCTGTCAGGAGGAATGGGCCAAAATTCACCCAACATTTTGTGGGAAGCTTGTGGAAGGCTACCTGAAACGTTTGACTCAAGTTAAACAATTTAAAGGCAATGCGACCAAATACTAATTGAGTGTATGTAAACTTCTGTGGCGGATGAATCAGAATTTGTTGGGTAACATAGATAATTAAGATGTCTTATCTGCATAATATGGTTATGTGATATACTTGTTATTAGAATGTATCCCTTTGGACTCTGGTGTTGGCAGTTGCACTTCTTCCCTCAGCTGGGGCTCAGTCCCCTGGGACTCAGTCAGCTGGGGCTCAGTCCCCTGGGGTTCAGTCCCCTGGGGCTCAGTCCCCTGGGGCTCAGTCCCCTGGGGCTCAGTCACCTAGGGTTCAGTCCCCTGGGGCTCAGTCCCCTGGGGTTCAGTCCCCTGGGGCTCAGTCCCCTGGGGCTCAGTCACCTGGGGTTCAGTCCCCTGGGGCTCAGTCACCTGGGGCTCAGTCCCCTGGGGCTCAGTCACCTAGGGTTCAGTCCCCTGGGGTTCAGTCCCCTGGGGCTCAGTCCCCTGGGGTTCAGTCCCCTGGGGCTCAGTCACCTGGGGTTCAGTCCCCTGGGGCTCAGTCCCCTGGGGCTCAGTCCCCTGGGGCTCAGTCCCCTGGGGCTCAGTCCCCTAGGGTTCAGTCCCCTGGGGCTCAGTCCCCTGGGGCTCAGTCACCTAGGGTTCAGTCCCCTGGGGCTCAGTCACCTAGGGTTCAGTCCCCGGGGGCTCAGTCCCCTGGGGCTCAGTCCCCTAGGGTTCAGTCCCCGGGGGCTCAGTCCCCTGGGGCTCAGTCACCTAGGGTTCAGTCCCCTGGGGCTCAGTCACCTAGGGTTCAGTCCCCGGGGGCTCAGTCCCCTGGGGTTCAGTCCCCTGGGGCTCAGTCCCCTGGGGCTCAGTCCCCTGGGGCTCAGTCACCTAGGGTTCAGTCCCCGGGGGCTCAGTCCCCTGGGGCTCAGTCCCCAGGGTTCAGTCCCCGGGGGCTCAGTCCCCTGGGGCTCAGTCCCCTAGGGTTCAGTCCCCGGGGGCTCAGTCCCCGGGGGCTCAGTCCCCTGGGGCTCAGTCCCCTAGGGTTCAGTCACCTAGGGTTCAGTCCCCTGGGGCTCAGTCACCTGGGGCTCAGTCACCTGGGGTCCAGAGAGGGGGAGAAGTCAGGCTTGTCTTTCATGTCCCCTATGGGAACATTGTCTTCATGTGTCTTTACCTATTCTAAACCATGTGAATGGTCTTTACCTATTCTAAACCATGTGAATGTGTCTTTCAGTCTAAACCATGTGGTCTGTCATTCTAAACCATGTGAATGTGTCTTTACCTAGTCTAAACCATGGGTCTTTACCTATTCTCATGTGAAGTCTTTACCTATTCTAAACCATGTGAATGGTCTTTACCTATTCTAAACCATGTGGGCTCTATTCTAAACCATGTGAATGTGTCTTTACCTATTCTAAACCATGTGAATGTAGTCTTTACCTATTCTAAACCATGTGAATGTGTCTTTACCTATTCTCATGTGTCTTTACCTATTCTAAACCATGTGGGTCTTTCTATTCTAAACCATGTGCATGGTCTTTACCTATTCTAAACCAGTCTTTACCTATTCTAAACCATGTGTCTTTACCTATTCTAAACCATGGTCTTTACCTATTCTAAACCATGTGTCTTTACCTATTCTCAACCATGTGTCTTTACCTATTCTAAACCATGTGAATGTGGCTTTCAGTCTAAACCATGTGAATGTGTCTTTACCAGTCTAAACCATGGGGTCTTTCAGTCTAAACCATGGGGTCTTTCAGTCTAAACCATGTGCATGTGTCTTTACCTATTCTAAACCATGTGAATGGTCTTTACCTATTCTAAACCATGTGAATGTGTCTTTACCTATTCTAAACCATGTGAATGTGTCTTTACCTATTCTAAACCATGTGGGTCTTTACCTATTCTAAACCATGTGAATGTGTCTTTACCTATTCTAAACCATGTGGGTCTTTACCAGTCTAAACCATGTGGGTCTTTCATTCTAAACCATGTGAATGTGTCTTTACCTATTCTAAACCATGTGAATGGTCTTTACCTATTCTAAACCATGTGAATGGGCTCAGTCTTTACCTATTCTAAACCATGTGGGTCTTTCTATTCTAAACCATGTGAATGTGTCTTTACCTATTCTAAACCATGTGGGTCTTTCAGTCTAAACCATGTGAATGGTCTTTCTATTCTAAACCATGTGGGTCTTTACCTATTCTAAACCATGTGTCTTTACCTATTCTAAACCATGTGAATGGTCTTTACCATTCTAAACCATGTGAATGTGTCTTTACCTATTCTAAACCATGGGTCTTTACCTATTCTAAACCATGTGCATGTGTCTTTACCTATTCTAAACCATGTGAATGTGGCTTTACCTATTCTAAACCATGTGAATGTGTCTTTACCTATTCTAAACCATGTGAATGGCTCAGTCTAAACCATGTGGGCTCAGTCTAAACCTGGGGTCCTAAACCATGTGAATGTGTCTTTACCTATTCTCAACCATGTGAATGGTCTTTACCTATTCTAAACCATGTGTCTAAACCATGTGTCTTTACCTATTTGTCTTTACACATGTCCCTGAATTGCTATTCTGCAGAATATCAGTCTTTACCTATTCTAAAATGTGAATGTGTCTTTACCTATTCTCAACCATGTGAATGTGTCTTTACCTATTCTAAACCATGTGAATGTGTCTTTACCTATTCTAAACCATGTGTCTTTACCTATTCTAAACCATGTGAATGTGTCTTTACCTATTCTCAACCATGTGAATGTGTCTTTACCTATTCTCAACCATGTGAATGTGTCTTTACCTATTCTCAACCATGTGAATGTGTCTTTACCTATTCTCAACCATGTGAATGTGTCTTTACCTATTCTAAACCATGTGAAGGGATGGTGTGATTAATGGGGAACCAGTTACTAGTTTCCACAATGTTTGTGTGCCAGTCACTCCCTCCTTTGGCCTTGGGGGATGTGTGTGGTAGTGTCTGGAGTTGACAATTTGATTTATGCCATTGGTCGAGTTGCTGTTTTTGTGCTAGGAGTAACAGGAACAAGATAGGAACCTCGTCTTAGGGGCCAAACTGAATGATAATTTAAAGTGAATGCTATCTGGCTACGGGATACTCCTTTCTCATTTATAAAGTCTCACTTTGTGAACTGTTCCTAATATTGGTGGTTTGTTATGTCGATGGCCTTAATAATTAAATAAATTATAGTAATTGGTTAATTGAGAGAACTGAAAAGCAGCCGGACTGTGGTTCTAGAGGAGTAGAGCTGTGTATTCTACCAACTTGATGTGCTATAATGGGCCACTGTTCACTATTTTAATTTCTAGTGTAAAGTCTTGAGGTTATACCACGAGTACATTATATGGTTGACGCGTGTGTAAGTTGTTATCTGTGTGTCCATACTTTTATGTGTGTGTGTGTGTATCTTTGGGAACTTTTGTTGAAATACTGTACATTCTCAACTTTTATTGATCAGGTTTGGGAACTTCTTTCCCATTGAAATACTGAGAACTATAAATCTCTTTCCATCACCTGACCAGGTATTGATCCAGGTTTATCTCACTGAGAACTATAAATCTCTTTCCATTGACCAGGTATTGATCCAGGTTTGTCTCACTGAGAACTATAAATCTCTTTCCCATCCACACCTGACCAGGTATTGATCCAGGTTTGTCTCACTGAGAACTATAAATCTCTTTCCCATCCACACCTGACCAGGTATTGATCCAGGTTTATCTCACTGAGAACTATAAATCTCTTTCCATCCACACCTGACCAGGTATTGATCCAGGTTTGTCTCACTGAGAACTATAAATCTCTTTCCATCCACACCTGACCAGGTATTGATCCAGGTTTGTCTCACTGAGAACTATAAATCTCTTTCCCATCCACACCTGACCAGGTATTGATCCAGGTTTGTCTCACTGAGAACTATAAATCTCTTTCCCATCCACACCTGACCAGGTATTTCCAGGTTTATCCACTGAGAACTATAAATCTTTTCCATCACTGACCAGAACAGGTTTATAAATCTCTTTCCATCCACACCTGACCTTTTTATATTCCATACAATTCCCTCCAAAACCACAAACAGACCAAAAGCCAGGACAGAAAAGCAGAACATTAAATAGGCTTTCTGCTAAATGTGGCAGAGGTACAGTGGCAGGAAAAGGTATGTGAACCCTTTGGAAATACCTGGATTTCTGCATAAATTGGTCATAACATTTGATCTGATCTTCATCTAAGTCACAACAATAGACAAACACAGTCTGCTTAAACTAATAACACACAGCCAATTATACGTTTATGTCTTTATTGAACACACTGTGTAAACATTCACAGTGCAGGGTGGGAAAAGTATGTGAACCCTTGGATTTAATAACTGGTTGACCCTCCTTTGACCCTCCGTTTTCAGTAGTGGCGTATCAGACCTGCACAACGGTCAGGAGGAATTTTGGACCATTCCTCTTTACAAAACTGTTTCAGTTCAGCAATATTCTTGGGGTGTCTGGTGTGAACTGCTGTCTTGAGGACATACCACAGCATCTCAATGGGGTTGAGGTCAGGACTGACTGGGCCACTCCAGAAGGTCAGGACTCTGACTGAGCCACTCCAGAAGGTCAGGACTGACTGGGCCACTCCAGAAGGTCAGGACTCTGACTGGGCCACTCCAGAAGGTCAGGACTCTGACTGGGCCACTCCAGAAGGTGCATTTTCTTCTGTTGAAGCCATTCTGTTGTTGATTTACTTTTATGTTTTGGGTTGTTGTCCTGTTGCATCACCCAACTTCTGTTGAGCGTCGATTGGCGGACAGACAGCTTTACATTCTCCTGCAAAATGTCTTGATAAACTTGGGAATTAATTTTTCCGTCGATGATAGCAAGCTGTCCAGGCCCTGAGGTAGCAAAGCAGTCCCAAACCATGATGACCATACTTTACAGTTGGGATGAGGGTTTGATGTTGGTGTGCTGTGCCTATTTGTTCTCCACACATAGTGTTGTGTGTTCCTTCCAAACAACTCAACTTTAGTTTCATCTGTCCACAGAATATGTTGCCAGTAGCGCTGTGGAACATCAAGTTGCACTTTAGCGAACTTCAGACGTGCAGCAATGTTTTTTTTGGACAGCAGTGGCTTCTTCTGCTTCTCCCTCCCACCAACACCATTCTTGTTTAGTGTTTTACATATCATAGACTCTTCAACAGAGATGTTAGCATGTTCCAGAAATGTCTGTAAATCTTTAGCTGACACTCTAGGATTCTTCTTAGCTTCGTTGAGCATTCTGCGCTGTGCTCTCGTAGTCATCTTTGCAGGATGACCACTCCTAAGGAGAATAGCAACAGTGCTGAACTTTCTCCATTTATAGACCATGTCTTACCGTGGACTGATGAACATCAAGGCTTTTAGAGATACTTTTATAACACTTTACAGCTTTATGCAAGTCAACAATTCTTAATATTAGGTCTTCTGAGATCTCTTTTGTTCGAGGCTTGGTTCACATCAGGCAATGATCCTTGTGAATAGGGCAGGGCAGTTCTAACCAAATTCTCCAATCTCGTCTCATTGATTGGACTCCAGGTTAGCTGACTCCTGACTCCAATTAGCTTTAGGAGAAGTCATTAGTCTAGGGGTTCACGTACTTTTCCCAACCTACGCTGGGAAAGTTTAAATTATGTATTCAATATAGACAAGAAAAATACAATTATTTGCGTGTTATTTAGTTTAAGCACGCTGTGTCAGATCAAATTTGATGACCAATTTATGCAGAAATCCAGGTCATTCCAAGAGGTTCACATACTTTTTCTTGTCACTGTAGATGCTGTATATTGCATCATATGGTGTTTACAAAGAAATGTACATCAAATACAGAATAAATACACTCATGACGAGACAGTGACTTGTTCTTTTCTTGTGGAGAGGGACTACTTTTCTACGAGGAGTGCTCCTTTTCTTCTGCGCTGCGGCGGCCAAAGTCCATCCACCCGGTGTAGTCTCGGTTTTTTATCAGGTGGTTAGCACTGAGACCGCTGGCTCTGCTCTTCACTGTTGAGTTCCCACTGATGTAACCTGGAGGGAGGAGCAAGGGAGGGGGGGGAGGAGGAGGGAGGAGCAAGGGAGGGAGGGAGGAGCAAGGGAGGGAGGAGGGAGGAGCAAGGGAGGGGGGAGGGAGGAGAGCGAAAGAAGGAGAGCTATAACACCATTTAAAAAAAATATTTTACTGGTGTGATGGTAATATAGGACGAGGATGACACTGGTAACATCTGACTGGTGGTTTGACTGGCGTGTGATGGTAATATCCATGGTGTTAGTGTCACTGTGGAGCTTTTATCACTCCCCTCACTACCTCACACACACTCTCTCACACACACACACACTGTCAGTGTAGGAGGTGTAACTGTCAAGCATGTTACATCTAGTCCTCTCACATGCTCCCTTTGAGCCAAGGCACTTCACAGATCTCAGAATGATCTCTCTCTCTCTGTGTGTGTGTGTGTGCGCGGTGCGTGCGTGTGTGTGTGTGTGTGTGTCAGAGGCCAGTGTTCTAAGCCCAACCCTCCATCTGGTTATAGAATTAATAACAGCTTTTACTAATGAGGTTCAGAGGCACAATTACACCGCTCCATCTCTCTCTCTCTCTCCATCTCTCTCTCCCTCCATCTCTTCCTCTCTCTCTCTCTCTCTCTCTCTCTCTCTCTCTCTCCTCCATCTCTTCTCTCTCTCTCTCCATCTCTCTCTCCCTCCATCTCTTCCTCTTCTCTCTCTCTCTCTCTCTCTCTCTCTCCATATCTCTCTCTCTCCATCTCTCTCTCTCTCTCTCTCCATCTCTTTCTCCCTCCATCTCTTCCTCTCTCTCTCTCTCTCTCTCTCTCTCTCTCTCTCTCTCTCTCTCTCTCTCTCCTCCATCTCTTCCATCTCTCTCCATCTCTTCCTCTCTCTCTCTCTCTCTCTCTCTCTCTCTCTCTCCATATCTCTCTCTCTCCATCTCTCTCTCTCTCTCTCTCCATCTCTTTCTCCCTCTCTCCCTCTCCATCTCTCCCTCTCTCCATCTCTCCCTCTCCCTCTCTCCATCTCTTCCTCTCTCTCTCCCTCTCTCTCTATCTCTCCCTCCATCTCTTTCAATGACCCGTCTTTATCTCTCCATCTCTCTTTTTTTCTGGCTTGCTTATCTCTCTCTCTCTCTTTTGTGCTCCATTTTTTTATCTGACCTTTCACCCTCTTCACCATGTTTCTGTCTAATTTACATAGTAGAGGTATGTACGTGATAACAGACTATATGTATAGCTTGTGATGATTTCATGGTAAAAAAAAGTATAAACAGGAACTTTTTAAACATTAAAGTTGGAATCTCTGGCTTGTTGAGTTTGAGACTTGAACTCAGCACATCAATATTTATCTCACATGGACTTAGAACCATGGAGAGCTCGAGAGTAACGGCACCTCTTATCGAACACAGCTCTAATCGTAACTTCAGTAAGGTATAATTAAGTTATTGCCAGCTACTTTTTGTATTCCAATTCAAGAACATGCTATCTGAGAGCACCATAACATGCTATCTGAGAGCACCATAACATGCTATCTGAGAGCACCAGAACATGCTATCTGAGAGCACCATAACATGCTATCTGAGAGCACCATAACATGCTATCTGAGAGCACCATAACATGCTATCTGAGAGCACCAGAACATGCTATCTGAGAGCACCATAACATGCTATCTGAGAGCACCATAACATGCTATCTGAGAGCATAACCTATCTGAGAGCACCAGAACATGCTATCTGAGAGCACCATAACATGCTATCTGAGAGCACCAGAACATGCTATCTGAGAGCACCATAACATGCTATCTGAGAGCACCATAACACTATCAGCACCATAACATGCTATCTGAGAGCACCATAACATCTGAGAGCACCATAACATGCTATCTGAGAGCACCATAACATGCTATCTGAGAGCACCATAACATGCTATCTGAGAGAGCACCATAACATGCTATCTGAGAGCACCATAACATGAGCACCATAACATGCTATCTGAGAGCACCATAACATGCTATCTGAGAGCACCATAACATGCTATCTGAGAGCACCAGAACATGCTATCTGAGAGCACCAGAACATGCTATCTGAGAGCACCATAACATGCTATCTGAGAGCACCATAACATGCTATCTGAGAGCACCATAACATGCTATCTGAGAGCACCATAACATGCAGAACATGCTATCTGAACATGCTATCTGAGAGCACCATAACATGCTATCTGAGAGCACCATAACATGCTATCTGAGAGCACCATAACATGCTATCTGAGAGCACCATAACATGCTATCTGAGAGCACCATAACATGCTATCTGAGAGCACCAGAACATGCTATCTGAGAGCACCAGAACATGCTATCTGAGAGCACCATAACATGCTATCTGAGAGCACCATAACATGCTATCTGAGAGCACCAGAACATCTGAGAGCACCATAACATGCTATCTGAGAGCACCATAACATGCTATCTGAGAGCACCATAACATGCTATCTGAGAGCACCATAACATGCTATCTGAGAGCACCATAACATGCTATCTATAACATGCTAGAGCACCAGAACATGCTATCTGAGAGCACCATAACACCAGTGCACCATAACATGCTATCTGAGAGCACCATAACATGCTATCTGAGAGCACCATAACATGCTATCTGAGAGCACCATAACATGCTATCTGAGAGCACCATAACATGCTATCTGAGAGCAGAACCTATCTAACATGCTATCTGAGAGCACCATAACATGCTATCTGAGAGCATCTGAGAGCACCATAACATGCTATCTGAGAGCACCATAACATGCTATCTGAGAGCACCAGAACATGCTATCTGAGAGCACCAGAACATGCTATCTGAGAGCACCATAACATGCTATCTGAGAGCACCATAACATGCTATCTGAGAGCACCATAACATGCTATCTGAGAGCACCATAACATGCTATCTGAGAGCACCATAACATGCTATCTGAGAGCACCAGAACATGCTATCTAACATGCTATCTGAGAGCACCATAACATGCTATCTGAGAGCACCATAACATGCTATCTGAGAGCACCATAACATGCTATCTGAGAGCACCATAACATGCTATCTGAGAGCACCATAACATGCTATCTGAGAGCACCATAACATGCTATCTGAGAGCACCATAACATGCTATCTGAGAGCACCATAACATGCTATCTGAGAGCAAGATCATCTCTAAACGGTTAACATTTTAGTCTTGCTGTCGGCACAGTCTGTCTTCAGTAGCCCCTTGCTACTGTCTGTCTGTTCTCTGTCTGTTCTCTGTCTGTTCTCTGTCTGTTCTCTCTGTATGTGTGTCTATAGAGATACTATCACTGACAAAGCAGATACATTTAAGAAGATAGAAGGACAGACCCGAAAATATATACCTGCTCACACATGTACAAACTACAGGTTTCTTTTCACAAACACCAGCCATCTGGATCAACAACTCACTCTCACTGTCATAGCAACCAGAGAAAGAGAGGTTCTAAAGGGACTTCAACTCACTGTCATAGCAACCAGAGAAAGAGAGGTTCTAAAGGGACTTCAACTCACTGTCATAGCAACCAGAGAAAGAGAGGTTCTAAAGGGACTTCAACTCACTGTCATAGCAACCAGAGAAAGAGAGGTTCTAAAGGGACTTCAACTCACTGTCATAGCAACCAGAGAAAGAGAGACAGGTTCTAAAGGAACTTCAACTCACTCTCACTGTCATAGCAACCAGAGAAAGAGAGGTTCTAAAGGGACTTCAACTCACTGTCATAGCAACCAGAGAAAGAGAGACAGGTTCTAAAGGAACTTCAACTCACTCTCACTGTCATAGCAACCAGAGAAATAGAGACAGGTTCTAAAGGAACTTCAACTCACTCTCACTGTCATAGCAACCAGAGAAATAGAGACAGGTTCTAAAGGGACTTCAACTCACTCTCGCTGTCATAGCAACCAGAGAAATAGAGACAGGTTCTAAAGGGACTTCAACTCACTCTCGCTGTCATAGCAACCAGAGAAATAGAGACAGGTTCTAAAGGGACTTCAACTCACTCTCGCTGTCTTAGCAACCAGAGAAATAGAGACAGGTTCTAAAGGGACTTCAACTCACTCTCGCTGTCATAGCAACCAGAGAAATAGAGACAGGTTCTAAAGGGACTTCAACTCACTCTCACTGTCTTAGCAACCAGAGAAATAGAGACAGGTTCTAAAGGGACTTCAACTCACTCTCGCTGTCATAGCAACCAGAGAAATAGAGACAGGTTCTAAAGGGACTTCAGAAAATGTTCACTTGAAGAGAACAATGTGAGCTCTTTCATCTCTCTACACACACACTCACACACTCTCACTCACACTCTCGTCTTAGGTCTCTCTTTATGTAGTGTTGTGTTGTCTCTCTTGTCATGATGTGTGTTTTGTCCTATATTTTTATAGGACAAAATTGTATTATTAATATTTTTATTTTGAATCCCAGCCCCGTCCCCGCAGGAGGCCTTTTGGTTGGCCGTAATTTTTATTACATTTTTTAAAAACTCACCTTTCTGTGAGGAGATGAGTCTAGCCAACAGTTCACTGAGCTTGGCTCTGGAGTTTCTGCCTTCTCCCATATATGGGTTGGTATTGACCAAAGGAGAGGAGTGAGTATGTCTGAGGTATGGCTCGGAGAGGAAGTGGGCTTTGGTTTCGAGACGTGCTATGAAAGGAAATACAAACCACCTTGTTAGCATTTGTCTTGGGTTGTTTTGACGGAACTAAATGACATAAAGAAAGAATGATAATATCATGAATTAAACCTTTTATTGCTATAGCGTCTTTCTAGAGCACATGATTTGCCATTAAAAAAAAGCGTAAACATTCATATCATCACGGTACCAGTTTCAACGAAAACGTATCCATTGTTTTTTATGTACCGGGAAAGACAAGTCAAGCGCCGCTCAGGTGTTTTAACGTCGATAGAAATGTATTCAACATCCGGATGTGGCACCTCTCCCTGTTCTTACCTTCAGAGGGAGGGGGCAGGGCAGGGCTGCCCTCTTGGAGGGGGGGAGAGAAGTGGGCGCGTCCTGAACAGCTAGTGCACAGGACCACCAGCAGAACACACATACACAACCCTGCAGTCATCTAGGGGAGAGAGTGGAAGAGAGAGCGGGGAAGAGAAAGAGGGAGGGGGAGCGAGAAGGGAAGAGGGGAGAATTGCAAGATAAAGGTGGAAATGATTAAACTGCTTCTTTCTACTTTTTTTTCTCTTTTCTTTCTCTCTCCTTTCTTTCTCTCTCCTCTCTTTCTCTCTCTTTCTTTCTCTCTCCCTTTCTCCCTCTCTCTCTCTCCCTCTCTTTCTCTCTCCCTCTCTTTCTCTCTTCTCTTTCTCTCTCCTTTCTTTCTCTCTCCCTCTCTTTCTCTCTCCCTCTCTTTCTCTCTCCCTCTCTTCTCTCTCCCTCTCTTTCTCTCCTTTTCTTTCTCCCTCTTCTCTCTCCTCTCTTTCTCTCTCTTTCTTTCTCTCTCCTTTCTCTTTCTCTCTCTTTTCTTTCTCTCTCCTTTCTCCCTCTCTTTCTCTTTCTCCCTCTCTTTCTCTCTCTTTTCTTTCTCTCTCTTTCCTCTCTTTTCTTTCTCTCTCCTTTCTTTCTTTCTTTCTCTCTCCTTTCTCCCTCTCTTTCTCTCTCTTTTCTTTCTCTCTCTTTCTTTCTCTCTCCCTCTCTTTTCTCTCTTTTCTTTCTCTTCCCTCTCTTTCTCTCTCCTTTCTCCCTCTCTTTCTCTCTCCCTCTCTCTCTCTCCTTTCTTTCTTTCTCCCTCTCTTTCTCTCTCCCTTTCTTTCTCTCTCCCTCTCTTTCTCTCTCTTTTCTTTCTCTCTCCTTTCTCCCTCTCTTTCTCTCTCTCTCTCCTTTCTCTCTCTTTTCTTTCTCTCTCCCTCTCCTTCTCTCTCCTTTCTCTCTCTTTTCTTTCTCTCTCCTTTCTCCCTCTCTTTCTCTCTCCCTCTCTTTCTCTCTCCTTTCTTTCTTTCTCCTCTCTCTTTCTCTCTCCTTTCTTTCACTCTCTCTCTTTCTCTCTCTTTTCTTTCTCTCTCCTTTCTCCCTCTCTTTCTCTCTCTCTCTCCTTTCTCTCTCTTTTCTTTCTCTCTTCTCCTTCTCTCTCCTTTCTCTCTCTTTTCTTTCTCTCTCCCTCTCCTCTTTCTCTCTCTCTCTTTTCTCTCTTTTCTCTCCCTCTCTTTCTCTCTCCTTTCTCCCTCTCTTTCTCTCTCTCTCCTCTCTCTCCTTTCTCTCTTTTCTTTCTCTCTCCTTTCTCTTTCTCCCTCTTCTCTCCTTTCTCTCTCCTTTCTTTCTCTCTCCCTCTCCTTCTCTCTCCTTTCTCTCTCTTTTCTTTCTCTTTCCTTTCTCTCTCCTTTCTCCCTCTCTTTCTCTCTCCCTCTCCTTCTCTCTCTTTTCTTTCTCTCTCCCTCTCCTTCTCTCTCCTTTCTCTCTCTTTTCTTTCTCTTTCCTTTCTCTCTCCCTCTCCTTCTCTCTCCCTCTCCTTTCTCTCTCTTTTCTTTCTCTTTCCTTTCTCTCTCCTCTTCTCTCCTCTTTCTCTCTCTTTCTCTCTCTTTCTCTCTCTCCTTCTCTCTCTTTCTTTCTCTCCTTTCTCCTCTTCACTCTCCCTCTCTTTCTCTCTCTTTTCTTTCTCTCTCCTTTCTCCCTCTCTTTCACTCTCCCTCTCTTTCTCTCTCTTTTCTTTCTCTCTCCTTACTCCCTCTCTTTCTCTCTCCCTCTCCTTCTCTCTCCTTTCTCTCTCTTTTCTTTCTCTCTCCCTCTCCTTCTCTCTCCTTTCTCTCTCTTTTCTTTCTCTTTCCTTTCTCTCTCCTTTCTCCCTCTCTTTCTCTCTCCCTCTCCTTCTCTCTCCTTTCTCTCTCCTTTCTCCCTCTCTTTCTCTCTCCCTCTCCTTCTCTCTCCTTTCTCCCTCTCCTTCTCTCTCCTTTCTCCCTCTCTTTCTCTCTCCCTCTCCTTCTCTCTCCTTTCTCCCTCTCCTTCTCTCTCTTTTCTCCCTCTCCTTCTCTCTCCTCTCTCCCTCTCCTTCTCTCTCCTTTCTCCCTCTCTTTCTCTCTCCCTCTCCTTTCTCCCTCTCCTTCTCTCTCTTTTCTTTCTCTCTCCCTCTCTTTCTCTCTCCCTCTCCTTTCTCCCTCTCCTTCTCTCTCTTTTCTCTCCCTCTCCTTCTCTCTCCTTTCTCCCTCTCCTTCTCTCTCCTTTCTCCCTCTCTTTCTCTCTCCCTCTCCTTCTCTCTCCTTTCTCCCTCTCTTTCTCTCTCCTCTCTCCCTCTCCTTCTCTCTCCTCCCACATCCTACAGTAACACGATGATGTGGTTGGATGTTCCACTCAAACCAAACCACATTGGTTTCAGTGCTGCTCCATTAAAAACCAAGCTACATTACAACTCCATTAAAAACCAAGCTACATTACAACGCAACTGATTTACTGAAAGTATATCCCACAGAGGCATTAGTGATGTAATATTGTTATTGACTGTTCTGGAGGCACTTAGTTGCAATTGTCCCTCCCTTCCTCTTCACGGCTACTTTAACACATCCAGTAAAATGATTAATGAATTACCAAACTTCTTTTCCAGATAAATACTCAAAATAAAATGAGCTACTCAAGAATAGATGAGACACTAAAGTTGATCTATGTAAAATTGACTTATTTTTACCATAAAAGATCAAATGAAACAAAGGTAAGTAATGTTGTGATTTCTGTGAAGAGGTCTATGTGGAAGATCGGTGAGATCGCCGGCAGCTGGTACAATCAATAAAGCTGCACTTCAGCCGATCATTCACACTTCAACAGATCAATCATTATAGACACGGCAGTCCAAGTTACATCAATTATCTACACACTTCAACAGATCAATCATTATAGACACGGCAGTCCAAGTTACATCAATTATCTACACACTTCAACAGATCAATCATTATAGACACGGCAGTCCAAGTTACATCAATTATCTACACACTTCAACAGATCAATCATTATAGACACGGCAGTCCAAGTT
Source organism: Oncorhynchus gorbuscha (assembly GCF_021184085.1). Taxonomy (NCBI): domain Eukaryota; kingdom Metazoa; phylum Chordata; class Actinopteri; order Salmoniformes; family Salmonidae; genus Oncorhynchus; species Oncorhynchus gorbuscha. Next base: position 10,709,757 of record NC_060181.1, on the reverse strand, counting down.
ACATCAATTATCTACACACTTCAACAGATCAATCATTATAGACACGGCAGTCCAAGTTACATCAATTATCTACACACTTCAACAGATCAATCATTATAGACACGGCAGTCCAAGTTACATCAATTATATTCACACTTCAACAGATCAATCATTATAGACACGGCAGTCCAAGTTACATCAGTTATCTACTTGATAAAACTCAACTTAACAAGAAAATATTGCATTTGGATTAATTAAAAAGTATATATATATATATTAAAAGATTGTTCTCCAAAGTTCTTGTTCTCGTACCTGACTCAAGAACTACTATTTACATACAATTTGGTAATTAATTTGTTCTTAATTACATTTACGAATAAGAAAAAATGAGAAAAACAATCAGAGAGAGAGAGAGAGAATAAGTACTGTTCTTACCTTCAGTAAAGAGATGGAGACAGAGAGAGAGTGTTGGAGGAGTGTGTGTGAGAAAGGGATGGAGGAACTTCTACGCTCAGAGAGACACCCCTTATATACACCCCTGCTCTCCACACTGTGTGTGTGTGTTTTGTGTAAGCTTTTACCTCAATGATGACGCAGTTTGTGTGTGTGCGCGCATGTGTGTGCGCGCATGTGCGTGCGTGCGTGTGGGTGTGTGTGCGTGCGTGGGGGTGTGTGTGTGTGAGCTTGGTGATGCCCATTAGAACCTCTAGGGGTATTATTTATATGACCAGACCAGAGAACCTCCTGGACTGCAATCAGTTGTACATAACTGGTTCTACTGCTCCACAGCCATTTTCATCTCTCTCTCTCTCTGTCTCTCGGTCTCTGTCTCTCTCTCTGTCTCTCTCTCTCTGTCTCTCTTTCTCTCACTCTCTCTCTCTGCTTGCTCTCTCTCTCTCTCTCTGTCTCTCTCTTTCTGTCTCTCTCTCTGCTTGCTCTCTCCCTCTGTCTCTCTCTCCCTCTCTCTCTCTCTCTGTCTCTCTCTCTCTCAAGTGAGGTATATAACATATAAAGTGAATTATAAAGTGAAATAAACAATACAAATTAACAGTAAACATTACACATACAGAAGTTTCAAAACAATGAAGACATTACAAATGTCATATTATATATATACAGTGTTTTAACAATGTACAAATGGTAAAGGACACAATATAAAATAAATAAGCATAAATATGGGTTGTATTTACAATGGTGTGTGTTCTTCACTGGTTGCCCTTTTCTCATGGCAACAGGTCACAAATCTTGCTGCTGTGATGGCACACTGGAATTTCACCCAGTAGATATGGGAGTTTATCAAAATTGGATTTGTTTTCGAATTCTTTGTGGATCTGTGTAATCTGAGGGAAATATGTCTCTCTAATATGGTCGTACATTGGGCAGGAGGTTAGGAAGTGCAGCTCAGTTTCCACCTCATTTTGTGGGCAGTGAGCACATAGCCTGTCTTCTCTTGAGAGCCATGTCTGCCTACGGCGGCCTTTCTCAATAGCAAGGCTATGCTCACTGAGTCTGTTTATAGTCAAAGCTTTCCTTAATTTTGGGTCAGTCACAGTGGTCAGGTATTCTGCCGCTGTGTACTCTCTGTGTAGGGCCAAATAGCATTCTAGTTTGCTCAGTTTTTTTGTTAATTCTTTCCAATGTGTCAAGTAATTATCTTTTTGTTTTCTCATGATTTGGTTGGGTCTAATTGTGTTGCTGTCCTGGGACTCTGTGGGGTGTGTTTGTGTTTGTCAACAGAGCCCCAGGACCAGCTTGCTTAGGGGACTCTTCTCCAGGTTCATCTCTCTGTAGGTGATGGCTTTGTTATGGAAGGTTTGGGAATCACTTCCTTTTAGGTGGTTGTAGAAGTGAACGGCTCTTTTCTGGATTCTGCTCTGCGTGCTCTACGTTGTACACAGAGGATATTTTTGCAGAATTCTGCGTGCAGAGTCTCAATTTGGTGTCTGTCCCATTTTGTGAAGTCTTGGTCGATGAGCGTAT
>NC_060181.1:10697798-10705298 GCF_021184085.1 Oncorhynchus gorbuscha | reverse complement strand
TGTAGAGATGGTTTACTATGTTCCTATAGTCATACGGAGACTGGTGTTGTAGAGGTGGTTTACTATGTTCCTATAGTGGAGACTGGTGTTGTAGAGATGGTTTACTATGTTCCTATAGTGGAGACTGGTGTTGTAGAGGTGGTTTACTATGTTCCTATAGTGGAGACTGGTGTTGTAGAGATGGTTTACTATGTTCCTATAGTGGAGACTGGTGTTGTAGAGGTGGTTTACTATGTTCCTATAGTGGAGACTGGTGTTGTAGAGGTGGTTTACTATGTTCATTTGGAGGACAGAGGAGGAAAAAGGGATGAGAGGAGAGAGGGATGAGAGGAGAGAGGGATGAGAGGAGTTGAGATGCAGGAGAGAGTGCTATCACACAGGCCAGTCAGATCGATTAGTACAAACAACCTGCTAATGAAAACATTGTTTCACCTGATTCCGATTTTTTTAAATGGTTCCATTTTTTTTCCAGGCGGTTTAGACAGCTAGCCAAAGCTTATTCTCACATACATTACTATTCATTGTAATTACATTTATATTCCAATTATTACAGGGTTTTTTAAAATCACTTTGGCACTAATTTCAGAACCTCGTGGTCATTTCTCAAAACTCTAGACACAAAACGGTCATCACTTGTAACACAGGCTGTCCAATGTTCAAAACATTGCATTGTGCATTCGTATCTTTAAAGAAACCTTGCACTTGCAGAATCATTGGTTCATATAACTCATTTATCATGAAATACCATAAGAACATTCATTTAGATCACCCACACACAAGAGACCGATAGTTTCACTGTGTAGTTGTTCGTAAAATCATTAAATATTGTAGTACAAAATATGTGATACATGTTTCATTATGGTACTATGCGTAAATACATCACTGTAAAAGGACTAGTAGAGAGACAGTGGAATTATTGAACAAAATCTGAAATTTATTGATGAAATACAATAAAATCACAAAGCTGGAGAGTTAGGTTTGAGTTAGGGTTGTAGGTATCCTTGCTCACACGCGCTTTCTCAGTTCTGCCCACAGATTTTCTATAGGATTGAGGTCAGGGCTTTGTGATGGCCACTCCAATACCTTGACTTTGTTGTCTGGACATGTACCTGTGGATGTATTTAAAAGGCCTACCTTCAATTGTAGACCTCCACAAGTCTGGTTCATCCTTGGGAGCAATTTCCAAACGCCTGAAGGTACCATGTTCATCTGTACAAACAATAGCACGCTAGTATAAACACCATGGGACCATGCAGCCGTCATACTGCTCAGGAAGGAGACGTGTTCTGTCTCCTAGAGGTTAACGTACCTTGGTGCGAAATATGCAAATCAATCCCAGAACAACACCAAAGGACCTTGTAAAGATGCTGGAGGAAACAGATACAAAAGTATCTATATCCACAGTTAAACAAGTCCTATATCGACATAACCTGAAAGGCCGCTCAGCAAGGAAGAAGCCACTGCTCCACAACCGCCATAAAAAAGCCAGACTACGGTTTGCAATTGCACATGGGGACAAAGATTGTACTTTCTAGAGAAATGTCCTCTAGTCTGATGAAACAAAAATAGAACTGTTTGGCCATAATGACCATCATTATGTTTGCAGGAAAAAAGGGGAGGCTTGCAAGCCGAAGTCATGGAAAGTCTCCATCTTTGAGTTTCTCAATTTCCTCTTGGGGATTGATCAGAGAGGCCAACCAGCTGGCCCATAACCCCTTACGACAGGGGTTCCAACCAGCTGGCCCATAACCCCTTACGACAGGGATTCCAACCAGCTGGGCCCATAACCCCTTACGACAGGGGTTCCAACCAGCTGGCCCCATAACCCCTTACGACAGGGGTTCCAACCAGCTGGCCCATAACCCCTTACGACAGATGTTCCAACCAGCTGGGCCCATAACCCCTTACGACAGGTGTTCCAACCAGCTGGGCCCATAACCCCTTACGACATGGGTTCCAACCAGCTGGCCCATAACCCCTTATGACATGGGTTCCAACCAGCTGGCCCATAACCCCTTACGACGTGGGTTCCAACCAGCTGGGCCCATAACCCCTTACGACAGGTGTTCCAACCAGCTGGCCCATAACCCCTTACGACAGATGTTCCAACCAGCTGGGCCCATAACCCCTTACGACAGGGGTTCCAACCAGCTGAGCCCATAACCCCTTACGACAGGGGTTCCAACCAGCTGGGCCCATAACCCCTTACGACAGATGTTCCAACCAGCTGGGCCCATAACCCCTTACGACAGATGTTCCAACCAGCTGGGCCCATAACCCCTTACGACAGGGGTTCTAACCAGCTGGGCCCATAACCCCTTACGACAGATGTTCCAACCAGCTGGGCCCAGAATCCCTTACGACAGATGTTCCAACCAGCTGGGCCCATAACCCCTTACGACAGGGGTTCCAACCAGCTGGGCCCATAACCCCTTACGACAGATGTTCCAACCAGCTGGGCCCATAACCCCTTACAACAGGGGAAAAAGAGACAGGAATCTGTGAAATGTCATACATAACGAGAAGTTACTCTGGTAATTGGTTTCAAAGGAGAGAAACTAGATGCATTGACCCAGTTGATTGCTCTGTTTCCTCTCTGGAACGAACCGCTACATCCCCTGAAGTGCTGCTTTTAATAGCTGAATATCCTCTCGTTCATAAAATGTTGTAATTCACATGCAGCCCTTAATGGTCTCTGCTCTGTGGAATATGTGGGAGACACATGCACGGCTTTACTACTAACGTTACATACATCAGATATGATTCATGTAATTCATTATGATGTCATAAAGGTTACAGGAAAGAGTGAAAGCATAATATTCATTCAACGTCTGCATCGGGGGGGGGGGGGGGGTTTAGGTTAAAGAGAAGTGTGTGTTGTCTGAGGAATTTGTAAGTCGCTCTGGATAAGAGCGTCTGCTAAATGACTTAAATGTAAATGTAAATGTAAATGAAAAGCTGTAAGTTGTCCCCATGTCTACTGTTAGCAGCTGGGAAGGAGTCTGTGTGTGTGTGTGTGTGTGTGTGTGTGTGTGTGTGTGTGTGTGTGTGTGTGTGTGTGTGTGTGTGTGTGTGTGTGTGTGTGTGTGTGTGTGTGTGTGTGTGTGTGTGTGTGTGTGTGTGTGTGTGTGTGTGTGTGTGTGTGCTCAACATGAGATGCAAAGTACTTGAAAGGCTTTTGCCTACTTATCTGTGCCCAACTTTGGTATCTTCTCCCTGGTCATGATAATCAACAACAGCTTCATGATATCTCCATTTAGAGCTTCATGTTCTGGATGAAGAACAGCAGCCATTTTGTGCCAGACAGCACACCATACATCTCCGTAATGGGCGCTTAGACACGATCGTGGCTCAGTCATTCCTACGATGCAGTGTGACGTCCTCTGCTCGTTTCTGACTCAAAATTCTGGAATACTTCCTGTAATGGGATAATGTCAGACGTTTAACAGACGTAGGAGCACGCAAGCAGGCATGTACACACAGGAAACATACATAGACAGTCCTCATTATTCTGCTTGAGGGAATCTCCAAGTACCTCTCCAGATTAATTGCCTGTGTGCGTGTGCGTGTGTGTGTGTGTGTGTGTGTGTGTGTGTGTGTGTGTGTGTAAGTTAAACATAATTCCCAGGATCTAGTGACGTCTTTATTTTTTAGTCATTTGACCCGGCATCTGCAGTGTTTACCATGAATGTTTTTTGACTAAGAATCTTGCGATGACTCGGTGGGCGGAGCTGAGAGGGTCTTCAGCGAAATGAGACACACCTGGGATGGGGTGTGTCTCGGGGATGAATACATCTTTCCTCCATACATACATCAAGGAGGAGTCTCTCCACGCAGACACACTGTTGGATTTTGGTTGTGGCATTTGTGGCTTGTTTGTTTGTTTTGGTACCTCTCACCACCCCTCATTGTCATCATCTATGCAGGCAACCACTCACTTACACTGCTGACTACACAGACCATTGTTACTTGTATATAATTTACTTTAGTTAATAATTAAACATCTAACATTGAGCTAAAACTTGAAGCGCACTACACTGGGGATCCACGTCCAGCAATTCATTACATTTGATTAATAAAATTGATGACTAAATAATTAACAGATATACTAACACTATGTATGCAAACTAATATAGATTTTTATTTTACCTTTATTTAACCAGGCAAGTCAGTTAAGAACAAATTCTTATTTTCAATGACAGCCTAGGAACAGTGGGTTAACTGCCTGTTCAGGGGCAGAACAACAGATTTGTACCTTGTCAGCTCGGGGGTTTGAACTTGCAACCTTTCGGTTACTAGTCCAATGCTCTAACCACTAGGCTACCCTGCCTCCCCAGATAGATAACACTAATTCATATATAAAATAAAAAAATGCAATGCATACAATGGCCTCCGACATTATTCACACCCTTGATAAAGATGAGCAATTACCACCCTCCTGGAGTCTGTTTCTGACCGTTTGAGCAGACACATGCACATTTGTGGCCTGCTGGAGGTCATTTTGCAGGGCTCTGGCAGTGCTCCTCCTGCTCCTCCTTGCACAAAGGTGGAGGTAGCGGTCCTGCTGCTGGGTTGTCGCCCTCCTACGGCCTCCTCCAAGTCTCCTGATGTACTGGCCTGTCTCCTGGTAGCGCCTCCATGCTCTGGACACTACGCTGACAGACACAGAAAACCTTCTTGCCACAACTCGCATTGATGTGCCATCCTGGATGAGCTGCACTACCTGAGCCACTCTGTCTCATGCTACCACTAGAGTGAAAGCACCGCCAGCATTCAAAAGTGACCAAAACATCAGCCAGGAAGAATAGGAACTGAGAAGTGGTCTGTGGTCACCACCTGCAGAACCACTCCTTTATTGGGGGGTGTCTTGCTAATTGCCAATAATTTCCACCTGTTGTCTATTCCATTTGCACAACAGCATGTGAAATTTATTGTCAATCAGTGTTGCTTCCTAAGTGGACAGTTTGATTTCACAGAAGTGTGATTGACTTGGAGTTACATTGTGTTGTTTAAGTGTTCCCTTTATTTTTTTGAGCAGTGTATATTACTTGTTAAACAAAATATATTTCTCTGAGCAATTGTATTAATAGAATAGAATAGCATTGTTTTTTAATGATTTATTTAATACAGCCATTTTTGCTCATCTTTATGAATGGTGTCAATCATTTTGGTCCCCCTGTAAGTAGTGTGTCTTGAAGTTTAAAAAAATATAGATATTTAATGATTTTAGGTGAAAAATTATTTACAGTTTACAGCAGATAAAGGAAACAATATAAATGTAGGTCTTGATTTGGATAGTCCAGATTTTCCATCTGTAGATGCTCTATACACACATACACACATACACACATACACATACACATACACACATTGTGACGGCCCTGAATTTTTCTGAACCGTCTCAGTGCAGCTCCTTCCAATAGGGCGCTTTCCCTTTAATTCCCAATTAAATAGCCAGCATCAGCTGCACGAAAGTGGGGGTTGTGATGGAGACGTGCATGAGGATGTGTTGAACCCTCAGTTCTGAAGCTTCTCTATTCCGTTTGTTTTGTTGCCGTTAAACGTGTGTTTTGTAGCCTAAGAGAGTTTACCCAGGATCGGATCCACTCTTTGCGTCCCTGGACTACACCTCTCCGTTCTTCGTGGCCTTTCTCCGCTGGAGATCTATTGGCGGATTGGATTGTCTGACTGACCGACTGACTACCACCTTTTTGTATACGGTATTTCATTTGTTTGGATGTGATGTATACTGTGATTTGTGTAGTTAGTGGTAGTTGAGGACTTAATTAAGAGTTGATCCGCTTTAAGGTTCTGTGGTAAAGTAATTGTTATATTGATTGTATGTTTAATACTGGGTTTACGCTACACGGAACGAACGGACAAACATCGCGTGACAAAAGTCAAAATATTCCTTACACAGGAAATGCCGATCAAGCAAAAGCCATATCGTTTGTCCCCAGCGAAGCTAATCATCCAAAAGGGCCCCATTAATGATATGTTAACCCAAGATATAATAGAACGTTCCTCCTCTCCCTGGGCTGCTCCTGTTGTCCTCATCCAAAAAAAGGCTGGTGGTCTTAGATTTTGTGTGGACTATAGGAAGACCAACAATGTTTCCCAGACTGATGCCTATCCTCTTCCCACCATCCATGAGATCCTGGAGTCATTGTCTGGCGCTGTTGTGTTCACTACCCTTGACCTCAATAGTGGTTATTGGCAGGTTGAGATGGACCAGGAAAGCAAGGACAAGACTGCGTTTGTCTGTGCCGAGGGCTTGTTTTCCTTTAAGGTGATGCCCTTTGGATTAAAGAATGCCCCTGCCACTTTCCAAAGACTCATGGAGATTGCGTTAGGTGAGCTCAAAGGGAAGATCTGTTTCGTCTACCTGGACGATATAATTATCTACTCTCAGAACAGAGAAAGACACTTTCAAGATCTTCAAGCAGTGTTGGACAAGCTAAGAGAAGCTGGTCTGACCTTAAATATGAAGAAGAGCAACTTCTGCCAAACCTCCCTGAAGTTCCTTGGCCATATTGTGTCTTTCGACGGCATTCATGTGGATCCTGAAAAGACAAAGGCTGTACAAGACTTCCTGTGCCAACCACACTCAAGGCCCTTCAACGGTTCCTTGGTATGGCTGGATGGTACCATCGGTTTGTGTCGAACTTCTCCCAGGTGGCAGAACCCCTCAACGCGATGAAGCGAAAAGGAGCGAAATTCCAATGGACGGCAGAGTGCCAGACTTCCTTTGAAACCCTGAAACGACATCTCGTCACACCTCCCATTTTAGGTCATCCCAACTTTGATTGCCCTTTTGTTGTTTACACTGATGCAAGTGATGTTGGACTTGGTGCTGTCCTAGTCCAACAGACTGGACTTGGCACTGAAGAAGTGCTAGCGTTCGCCAGTCGGACATTGAATGGAGCAGAACGGAACTACTCCACAACAGAGCAAGAGTGCCTTGCAGTGGTCTGGGCTTTGGAAAAGTGGAGGTACTACTTGGAGGAAGACACTTCACTGTGGTCACTGACCATTCCTCCCTTGTGTGGGTGTTCAAGACCAACAAACCAAGCACCAGACTCATAAGATGGGCTCTACGGTTGCAAGAGTTCACATTTGCAGTGGAATACAGGAAAGGAAAATACAACACTGTTCCAGATGCCTTGTCCAGAGCTCCTACTTGTGATAACGGTGGCCCTGATCTTACATGTGCTACTGTCCTGTCAAGCAGTCGAGACTCGCCCAAAACAGACTTTCCCATCTCTGATGAGGCAATATGGAAAGCTCAACAGGATGATCCAGAAGTACAGGCTTTGTACCAGACTATCCTGGAAGATGGAGAAAAGATGGTCAATCCTACCACAAAGCTGACCATCATTGAAGATAAAGTCTACCGAGTCGTACAACTACCTCACAGAACACTCTACCAAATGTACATACCGGACACTCTACGCCTACAACTGCTTCAACATTTCCATGAAGACCCATTAGCTGGTCATT